>NC_079198.1:120057834-120252834 GCF_029499605.1 Hyla sarda | reverse complement strand
CGCTTGTATTCTTTTCTCTCAGGCTGTCTCAAAGGCTGTTCGGGCATGCTGGGAGTTGTAGTTTTGCAACATCTGGAGGCACCCTGGTTGGGAAAAACTGCTAAAGCAGTTCTGTATAGTTTATAATACGTCCGTCAAACTTCACCGATATGAGGGATTATTTAAGGTGAAGCGGCATAAAGTTTTATTGCATCCTATGTTGACTTTGCTTATAGAAAAATGTTGATCTAAGCGTTTCATATATACCTCCTGCGCCTTCCTCCCATGTTCTTGCAGCCCAAAAGGGCATAGTCTGAAATAGTGCTCAGAGTTTGGCGAGGGTGGCTATTTCTGGTGGGGCTGAGACTTCCAGGGAATACAAGGACATTACATCTGCTAGGAACCTTAGCACATACCAGGTGGTGGCCTGATCCCTGCGGCCGTCTGTCAAGTCTTGGGGGTCCTATTCTTACCTGTCCCCCTACTGTCTTCTCACTCTGGCCCAGACAATCATTGTGAATAGAAAACTGTTAATGAACCCTCCACCTATTAAGATGTATCAGCCAAAGTAGGGTTAATTTCAGTGGGTTCCATTTAACCTTAAAGGGGTACTCTGGTGTAAAACTTTTTTTTTCTTTTTAAATGAACTGGTGCCAGAAAGTTAAACAGATTTGTAAATTACTTCTATTAAAAAAATCTTTATCCTACCAGTACTTATTAGCAGCTGTGTGCTACAGAGGGAATTATTTGCTTTTTGAATGTCTTTTTTTGTCTTGTCCACACTGCTCTCTGCTGACACCTCTGTCCGTGTCAGGAACTGTTGGGAGCAGCATAGGTTTGCCATGAGGATTTTCTCCTGCTCTGGACAGTTTCTGTTACAGGCATCAGGTGTCAGCAGAGAGCACTGTGGACATGACAAAAAAGAAATTCAAAAAGCAAAGAATTTCCTCTGTGGCATACAGCTGCTAAAAAGTACTGGAAGGATAAAGATTTTTTTAATAGAAGTCATTTACAAATCTGTTTAACTTTCTAGGCACTAGCTAATAAAAAAAAAAAAAAAAATGTTTTCCACCGGAGTACCCCTTTAAGGTTAAATGGAACCCACTGAAATTAACCCTACTTTGGCTAATACATCTTAATAGGTGGAGGGTTCATTAACAGTTTTCTATTCACAATGATTGTCTAAAGGAAAGGGGATAAGATGTCTGATCATACAGGTGTCGCCGCTGGGAACCTCCTCGATCCCGGGCCGACAGCAGCGGCGTCCGGGACACGGAAGCTTGGAGCTTCCGTGTTCGTGTCCTCACGCCACACCCCCACCATTCATGTCTATGGGAGGGGGCGTGATGGATACTACGTAGCCGTCACGCCTCCTCCCATAGATATGAACGGAGGGTGAGTGGCGGCTTTAGTCGCCAGTCATCCGGCAGCGAGCAGAGTTCCCTCTGTGTATCGGATGACTGGGGTGCCGCAGTGGTGATCGTGGGGTCTGCAGCGGCGGGACCCCCGCGACTAAACATGTTATCCCCTATCCTTTGGATAGGGGATGAGATGTTTTCCAGTAGAGTACACTTTTAAGTGCAGGTTCTGGGTGCCTGGGGGACCATTTTTCTGAGGTTCTAGAACCCTGGATGGACTGGGATTCTAAGATTTTAAGCGTTGGCTTTGCCTCAATTCTGGGTTTCTGTGTTAATTTCAGGTCCCATGATAATTGTCATAGTTTTGGATCCATGGTTGTCGCTGTTGCCTTGTTCTTTCTTGTTGGGTAATGATGGTGTTATAGAGTCCATAGCTGACAAAGCTTTCATCATTTTGGGTCCATGGTTGTCATCAATGCCTTTGATTTTGGTTACTTGGTAATGGACCTGATCAGGTTCTCATTTCCTATGTGATGATGATGTCATGATTTTGAGTCCACGGTTCTTATTGGCTTGTTCTTGGTTGCTGGGTGACAGTGTTGCTACTGGTTGGGATTCATGATGGTCATTGTTACCTTGCTTTGATTGCTAGGTGAGGGTATTGCCATGGTCCTTGATTTATGTTTTTACAGTGGTCCTGGATCCCTAGCTAATCGTAATGTCATTGTTTACGATCTGTGGTTGTTTGTTCTTAGATGATGGTGTTAAAATAATTCTGGGTCCATGCTTCTTGTAGCAGCTACCTTATTCATGGTCTCCAGGAAACGACGGCACCATCAACATCCAGAACCACGACAATATCCGGCACAACCGCCGGGAAACTGACAACCATAGGACCAAAACCACGGCACAACCAAAACCAACAGGTCATCAAGCATGGCATCACCACCAAGGAATCCAGAACAAGACAACAATGGATTCAAAACTATGGCATCAACAACATCCAGGACCATGCCAATATCATGGCAACACCGTCAACCAGTGACCCAAAACAATGCGACAACAACTACATTCAAGGATCTATCACAACTCTGGTACCCAGAATCATGGTCAAATTGTTACCCAGAGACCCAGAACAATAAGGTTTTTGGGTCTCTGGGTGGCAATGTTACCATGGTTCTGATTACCTGGGCATTGTCATGGATCCTTAGATTTATTTTAAAATTCTGGGCCCCTGGCTGACGGTGCTGTTATGATATTGGCATGGTTCTAAATGTTGATGGTGCCATAGTTTTGATCCATTTTTTTGTTCTGGATTCCTTGGTCGTGTTGTCATGCTTTGTGACCTCTTAGTTGTGGTGGTGCAGTGGTTCTGGTCTTATGTTTGTCAGTTTCCCTGTGGTTGTTTACCCTGTGTATTTGTCAGTTTCCCTGTGGTTGTGTACCCTGGGTATTTGTCAGTTTCCCTGTGGTTGTGTACCCTGGGTATTTGTGGTGCCATGGTCCTGACACTGGGTGCTTGGGTTTCCATAGCATTTGGACCTGTATAACCACACCCACATATAAATTACTTTGCATGTTTATGGGCTAGATGGCTGCTTAATAACAATTTTCACACACTTCTTATTTTCTAATTCTAGGTATTCTCAATCCAAAGAACCCCAAGGAACCAGCCAAAAGTTTCAGCTTTGACTACTCCTACTGGTCTCACACCTCGGTAAGTCACCACAATGTTGCCTGTAGAAACCCTACATCATTGCAAAGACCAGAAAGATGGTCCTGTCTATTGACTAGTAGGTCATCTCTGAAATGGCGTTGCCCGTTGGTGTATTCGTTTGCTCACCCATATGGCAAGGCACACTGACCGATGATGTCACTTCTCTCTTTATACAGCCCGATGACCCCTGCTTTGCATCCCAGAGCCGCGTGTACAATGACATCGGAAAGGAGATGCTGGAACACGCCTTCGAGGGCTACAACGTGTGTATATTTGCCTACGGGCAGACAGGTGCTGGCAAGTCCTATACGATGATGGGTAAACAGGAGGAGACACAGGCGGGCATTATCCCTCAGGTACATTCCTTGTCTGATCATTCTCATCCGGCTCTGTCTTTAGCGGGGCTTGTAAATCTCCTCTTATCTGACATGCACACACAGGCTTCAGCACATTTTATAGGTTGCTAGTTAAACTAGACATCTTTATAGAGGATGGGATAAAACTGAAGAGAACAGAGAGCATGCCTGCAAATGTTGCCCCTATTGGGTTAAAACCCATGTCCAACTATTGCAGGACAGCCACGTTATCTACTGTGCAACCTTGTACCAGAGGCATAACTTGTAGTTTCTGGACCCCATCTGGGCAATATCTGCAACAAGGCCCCATGTGCCAAATAGAATATTGGTCTCTTATGGGCCAGATGTGCTTTGGGGCCCCCTTAGGCACCAGGGACCTGGTGCGACTGCTATCTCTGCACCCCCTAAAGCTACGTCCCTGCCTTGTACCGTCTTTGTATCTATATAATGTTGTGTTTACGATGGAGCCACATGTAGATACTTTCCCATCTTAGATATTTATGGCTTATTGTTTCCCAACCAGTGTGCCTCCAGCTGTTGCAAAACTACATCTCCCAGCATGCCCGGACAGCCAACGGCTGTCCGGGCATGCCGGGAGGTGTTGTTTTGCAACAGCTGGAGGCACACTGGTTTGGAAAAACACTGGCTTCACCTATTGGTACTAAGGATCCCCACCAATTTGTAGTAGAAATGAGGTTACGTGTGAAGTCTGTTTTCATTATAAATAAGGTAGAGGTGCTAGATGGTTTCTGTATTTCCCATTTTCTATAATTGATGGTGAGCGCATATGCACTATCACCTCTTCCCCAAAAACGGAACTGGACACCCCTGTTTTAAATAGGCACTGTCAAATATAAAAACTTTGTATATGTTGTACATCTTGGCAAAAGAATAGTTTTTGTAATATATATATAGAAAAAAATCACATTTTGTTAAAGAAAACTGCCTTCAAAAATCCCACCACTAGGGGTCCCCATACCTCCTGGGACACTGAGCCCAACAGCAGCATGAGGGTGTCCAAGGGTCATGGACACAAGATGATTGATTGACAAGGCTGCGGGAGGAACACAGCTTGCAACACTGTTGTAACACAGAGTATTACCAAACATGTGCCTCCAGCTGTTGCAAAACTACAACTCCAAGCATGTCTAGACAGTCAAAGGATGTCTGGGCATTCTGGGAGTTGTTGTTTTGCAAAAGCTGTTGGCAGACAGCTGAAGGCAACACTGCTGCAAAAAAGTTATCCAAACAGTGTACCCACAACTATTCCAAACCTACAAGTCCCAGCATTACAGGACTGCATAAGCATGAGGCTGTTTTCACACTATAGATAAAGCTTAATTACAAACGGATGTTAAGGCTCTCATTTTTTTAACATTTTTTATAATTTTTTTTGGCTATTAACGTCCGTTATTTTAATGGAGCCTAACGTGAGGCATAACGGGTACAGAGGATCCCACTTGGATTCACTTGAATAGGATTCTCTAACGTCCGTTATTGCGCACATTATTCCGCCGGAGAATAGCGGGAGAAAAAGTCGTCCCAAGCACAATTTTTTCTTCCACTATCTTCCAATGGATCTGCTACTGACGGGCAGTAGCGGGAACTTTCTATAGTGTGAAAGTAGCCTGACACACATGAATGACATAGGAAGATGTAAGTTATACACTCGCCATATTGTGTTTGGTTGTAGAGTACAGGCAGTCTCCAAAAATCACTGTGTGTGTGTGGGTACAGCATAAAACCAGAGTGGAAAGGGTTACAGAGCAGGGCTGCCATGCTCCTCCAAGAGCAGTGAGTCAGAATAGGGAGGGAGGGGGAGGAGTCATCACAGTGCAGGCAAGAGAAGGGCACGCCCCCTCCCTTTTGAGATAATTGAAAAGACATTGAGCAGCTGTAATATGCTACTTTATAGGGAAATATGGGTGATAGAGACATAAAAAATACATGTACATGATCAGGATGTGGTACTGAATTGGATATTTGATGAATAGCATAGATTAGGGCATTGAGTATTGGAAATTGATTACATCACATCATCAGCTACTATTCAAGTGGTTGTCCGGTGAAAGAAACAACCTGTGTATGGTGTCAAAAAGTATAATAAAGCAAATTACTAGAGTCATTTAATGTTATTAGCTATTCTGCACAGATGTCCCATTATCAGCTGATGTCTCGTCACACTCTGTGAAAGCAGAGCTCTCGTCCCTGCACACCCCTCCCCTCCTGTCTGCTCAGGATGAGACCATTTATGTGGAGGTGGCAGCTCATATTACTACTTATTAAATATTAAGGCAGCAACAAGCCTGTCTCACTCACAGTACTTTCAGTCAGAACAGGTAAACTGCTGTCATATCTGAGAAAAGCTTCCTGCTGCCTTAAAATCTAGTGAGCCGTACTATGAGCTCCCCCCTCTTCACATCAATGGGGTATCCTAAGCAGACAGGATGGGACATCACGGCTACAAGCCAGACAGCTCAGCTGATAAGGGGAGATTGGTGCAGTATGGCTGATAACATTATATTAATAAGTTGCTGTATTATATTTTTTGACACCATACACAGGTTGTTTCTTTCTCTGGACAACCCCTTTAAAGGAGCATTCCCATATCCTATCGTGATGGCACCATGATGGGGAAACTCCATTCCTTTATTACAGTTTTGGTCTGAACTCTTAAGAATGAAGAAGCTGAGGCGCTGATTCAGCACCGCAGCACCTTCTCAGTCTTTCCATGCACAACATCCACCCACTGTGCAGGGAACTGCAGCACAGCCCTATTCGAGTGAATGGGGCCATCTGCAGTTTTCTGCACAGCCAGGTGGATAGGGGTGGCTCTGTTGTGCAGGAAAAAAATTGTGAAGGGGCTGTAATGCTGAATCACACCTTGGGTTCTTCAGGTTTAGGGGGTCTCCTACTCAGACCCTGACCAGTCTCGGACTGGTGGCATATCCTAGTGCTTTGTTAACGTTTTTTTGCGACAGGAATGCCCCTTTAACTATATTTCCCCAACTTTCCTCTTAACCCATATTGTGTTTTTCTTTCCCCAGCTCTGCGAGGAACTGTTTGAAAAAATAAATTGTAATAACAACGATGATGTCTCATTCTCCGTAGAGGTGAGTAGTCACAGGACATCACGACTGACATTGCATCCGTATTCTAGCATGATCTGTAGATCACTGAGAAATGTCTCTGCCCTCTCCAATCTTTGCATGATGGGAGTTTTAGTTTTGCAGCATGGGAAGCCTAACAGGGGACATTAGGGCAGTGTTTCCCAACCAGTGTGCCTCCAGCTGTGGCAAAACTACAACTCCCAGCATGCCTGGACAGCCTTTGGCTGTCCAGGCATGCTAGGAGTTGTAGTTTTGCCACAGCTGGAGGCACACTGGTTGGGAAACACTGAGTTAGGGACACTTGTCTATATCATGTGTTGCCGGTGAGATGCTAGCTTTTATCGATTATAATTCACGTTATGGCGCAAAAGCTCATACCTGATTGGATGAGATTTTGGCGGATATATAACCATGTATGAATGTTTTCTTGCTCTGTGCTGCACATTCTCCTTTAGTACAGCTCCCTAACAACCCTGCAGGGTATCTATGACTATCATCCTTTCTCGTTGTCATCCCCGCCCGACTATATTGTCGTTCCGCCCCGCCGCGCTTTGTGATTATATAAGATTACATGCCGCCACGCAAAGTGCCGGTTCATGTGGTATCAGTGCCGGCAGGTTGTAGCACTTTCTGGGCATTAAGCGGGTTTGTCATTGCAGCTTATGGAGTCTGGATAATTGCAGGTTCCGATAACAAGGTCAGTTCTTTTATCTACGTCAGACAAGTAAATTTAGCTCGGATGAAGGAAATCCGTCAGCTGGGAATCGCTGCAGGGCAAAGGTATTAAGTAGGACCCTGCGTCCATGGAAATGGCAATGACTAATGCGGAGTCATGGGGCCCTTCTGACTATTAGTTAATAGTCCCTTTAATTCAAATAGTCAGTCAGCTAGCTGCTGAATATTTCGATGACATCCTGTAGATATATTTTCATATACAGTATTGCTAAGAGAACCTGGTAGCCGCAATTCATGTTCCATACCGCTGGAACTCTTAGATAGCTTTAAGTACCTTTCATGTATGTGTCTGTGCTTCTATAACGTATAAAATAGCTTTTTTTTTTCCATCCCTATCCTAAGCTTGATTTACAATCAGTTGGAAGCCAAGCCCTGTCTCTAAATCTTGGTTCTGTGCCATACAGACAAATTGTGGGCAGGTGCAAGATTTGGAAACAGGGCTCTGCTTCCAACTGACTGTCAATCAAGCAGGGGCAGGGATGAGAGGGGGAGCGCAGAAGCATTCCACACTGCAGCACTTTATGGTCTTGGGAACGCCTCCTCCGTCTCTTTGCTCCAAACTGCTGACACTGATAGATAGCTGTTAGGACAAAGAGACACATGGTGCTGTTCATATATCGGTCTGTGCTTCCATAACAGAGAAAAAAATGCTTTTGTTCTGTGGTACAGAGTGTAAAAAGAGATGTACCCAAGCCTCTGGAGTGCTGAGACCTGGAACGCCTCCCCGCTCTCCCTCCCATTTCTATCCTATGTTTGATTGACAGTCAACTAGAAGCCGCACCCTGTCTCCAAATCTCTGTTCTGTGCTTTACAAACAAATAGTGTTCCGGTGCAAGATTTGGAAACAGGGCTGGGCTTCCAGCTGACTGTCAATCAAGCAGGGGCAGGGATGAGAGGGGGAGGCATTCCAGTCTGCAGTACTTTATGGACTTGGGAATGTCTCCTTGTCTCTTTACACCAGTGAATGAAAGCATTTTTTTTTTACATTATTGATGTACAGACAGATTTATGAAAAGTACCATGTGCCCGAAGAGTGTCAGCAGTTTTTTGAAGGTGAATTGCAGCTGACAGATTACTAAAGGGGTTATCCAGGATTAGAGAAGTGGAGACCCCCAGGATTAGAAAAACAGAGCTGTCCCCCTCGAAAAAAAAAAAAAAAACAGCTCACTTCTATTGAAGTCAATGGAGCCACGTTTTAATACCACTTGCAACCTGAAGACAGGTGTGGTGCTGTTTTTGGAAGAAATTAGCTCTGTTTTGCTATCCCTGCTATTCACTTCAATATGACATTTCACAGAGGGTCGTGCATTACACATTAATGTTGCGGCATACAGTGGCGGGAGCCCTTCATTTTAAGGGCTCCTGTTGATTATATTGGATCTTTCTCGTTAGCATTGCATTACAATTTGCTCTATCAGCACCAAAAATCATACATTATTTATAGGAATTGATTCCCTTTAAAAAAAAAATCCATATCTGGCTGTTACCTCTTCCACGAGACGTGTGAAGGAATCTTTCACCTTTTACCCATTTTCAGCCTCTGTCCCATCCCCCTCAAATAAGTCTGACCTACAGATTATTGATGATCCGTCTGGGATCATTGATGGTCTGTGTTCGCAACCAGGGTGCCTCCAGCTGTTGCAAAACTACAACTCCCAGCATGTCCGGACAGCCTACGGCTGTCCGGGCATGCTGGGAGTTGTAGTTTGGCAACAGCTGGAGCAGAATAAATTCTGTAGAATAAATTCTAAACCATGGAACAGATTTCGTTTGGTTGGAACCAGTTGCTTTAGCCCAATACCAGTTAAAGGGGTAGTCCAGTGGAATTTTTTTTTTTTTAATCAACTGGTGCCAGAAATTACTTCGATTAAAAAAAATCTTAATCCTTCCAGTCCTTATTAGCTGCTGAATACTACAGAGGAAATTATTTTCTTTTTGGAACACAGAGCTCTCTGCTGACATCACGAGCACAGTGCTCTCTGCTGATATCTCTGTCAATTTTAGGAACTGTCCAGAGTAGGAGAAAATCACCATAGAAAACATATGCTGCTCTGGACACTTCCTAAAATGGACAGAGATGTCAGCAGAGAGCACTGTGGTCATGATGTCAGCAGAGAGCTCTGTGTTCCAAAAAGAAAATAATTTCCTCTGTAGTATTCAGCAGCTAATAAGTACTGGAAGGATTGATATTTTTTTATAGAAGTAATTTACAAATCTGTTTAACTTTCTGGCACCAGTTGATTCAAAAATAAAAAATAAAAATAAAAAGTTTTCCACTGGAGTACCCCTTTAACTTGCTTTATTTCATCCAAATCCCAAACGCATTTTGGGAGGAGACCTCCTTCATCAGGCACAAGGACATGAAAGAGCTCACATCTAGAGATGAGCGAACTTACAGTAAATTTGATTCGTCACGAACTTCTCGGCTCGGCAGTTGATGACTTTTCCTGCATAAATTAGTTCAGCTTTCAGGTGCTCCGGTGGGCTGGAAAAGGTGGATACAGTCCTAGGAGACTCTTTCCTAGGAATGTATCCACCTTTTCCAGCCCACCGGAGCACCTGAAGGCTGAACTAATTTACGCAGGATAAGTATCAACTGCCGAGCCGAGAAGTTCGTGACGAATCGAATTTACTGTAAGTTCGCTCATCTCTACTCACATCATAGAGAATCCACATGTATATATACCCACATAGTAATGGTGGCAATATATACTGAACACACCTATTTAAAAAGAAAAAAAAAAAGGTTTCCACCGGAGTACCCCTTTAACAAATCAGCAGATTTCTAGGGTATTTAGTATGTATTTGAATGTATTCACAACAGGTCCATTGTATCAAGATGCCCAGACTAAAGCATTCTGGGAAGTAGATGTTATGGAGATAATAATGGATTTGATTACAGCCTTCTGAACCGCAGCATGCTTTACATTTTATATGCACGGGTATAAACTGCGCTTACGATTATCCCAGATCCAGGGCTTTCCGCCGCTGGTTATATGCAGCAATTGAAGATCCCAACTCCTAGTGAATTATTCATCGCTTCCTTCTAAAAGTTTAATGCATACATTACTAATGCTCACATAAGAGCCAAATGGCTTCTTACCCATTCAGATTATTACAAAAGATTTTTATTTATTTATTTATATTTCCCCACAATGATGAAGTTTCAGTCTGTCGAGTCTATAAATGAAAATACATGGTAACCGCTATTGGATGCGTCAATGCATTGTTTTCTGCTTTGTGTATTGTAAAGACTATTTTTTATTTTTTTGTTGCTCCAATGCATTTTCAATAAAGAAACTGAAGAAACATTGCAAAAAAATAAAAATAAATAAATAAATTTGGTATGATGTATACAGCTCCTATGCAGACCTGTGTGTCTCTATGGCATCAGACTACAAATGATCCCTGTGTTGACTGATGCAGCAGTCATGTGTTACTACCATAGAAACATAGAACGTGTCGGCAGATAAGAACCATTTGGCCCATCTAGTCTGCCCAATATTCTGAATACTATGAATAGGCTGTGGCCCTATCGTATATAAAGGATAGTCTTATGCCTGTCCCTGTCTAAAAGGAAGGCTAGCCTTATGCCTATCCCGATCTTATATGAAGGATAGCCTTATACCTATTCCTATCTTATATGAAGGATAGCCTTGTGCCTATCCCTATCTTATGTGAAGGATAGCCCTATACCTATCCTCATCTTATATGAAGGATAGCCTTATGCCTATCCCTATCTTAAATGGTGGGTAGCCTTATGCCTGTCCCTATCTTATATGAAGGATAGCCATATGCGTGTCTCTAGCTTATATGAAGGATAGCCTTATGCCTAACCCTATCTTATATGAAGGATAGCCTTATACCTATCCCTATCTTATATGAGCAATAGTCATATGCGTGTCTCCTCTATCTTATATGAAGAATAGCCTTATGCCGATCCCTATCTTATATGAAGGATAGCCCTATACCTATCCCTATCTTATATGAAGGATAGCCTTATACCTATCCCTATCTTATATGAAGGATAGCCTTATACCTATCCCTATCTTATATGAAGGATAGCCTTATACCTATCCCTATCTTATATGAAGGATAGTCATATGCGTGTCTCCTCTATCTTGAATGAAGAATAGCCTTATACCTATCCCTATCTTATATGAAGCATAGCCTTATGTATATCCCTATCTTATATGAAGGATAGCCTTATACCAATCTCTATCTTATATGAAGGATAGCCTTATAACAATCTCTAGCTTATATGAAGCATAGCCTTATGCATGTCCCTATTTTATAGGAAGGATAGCCTTATACCTATCTTATATGAAGCATAGCCTTATGCATGGCCCTATCTTATATGAAGGATAGCCTTATGCTTATCCCATGCATGATTAAACTCCTTCACTGTATTTGCAGCGACCACTTCTGCAGGAAGGCTATTCCATGCATCCACTACCCTCTCAATAAAGTAATACTTCCTGATATTACTGCAGAAACCCTTTCTCTCTAATATACAACTATGTCCTCTTGTGGTAGTTTTTCTTTTTTTAAATCTCTTCTCCTTTACTGTTTTAATTCCCTTTATGTGTTTAAAACTTTCTATCATATCCCCTCTGTCTTGTCTTTTTTTTATTCCCACTGCTCCTCCTCTCTGCCGGAGTGAACAGAAGGAACAGACTAACACATGACTGCAGGATCAGACTACACAGGGTCTGTTTGTATTCTGTAACCATGGTGACACATGGTTTAGTATAGGAGCTGTAGACACAAAACAGTAGTTGTACCTGTCATTAAAGGGGTGCTCCGGGGAAGTTAAGAAAAATAAAAATCAGCACAAAAATAAAAGCCACCACAATACCTGTTCCGTGTCCCCTCTAGTTATCCATGTGGTTTTGGCAGCTCTTGTGGCCCCTGTAGTCTCCATAATATTATTTTTCCTTGCTTGCAGCCCAGACTACAAATCCCAGAAGTCAGTTCAGCTCTGTGTAATGGCTGCCAGCCAATTGCTTTCACTATCTGTGTGCATGCTGTGTTGTCAGCAGCACACATTACATGTCCTTTCTTTTAAACTATCCTTCCCCTCCCCCCCCCCCCCCCAGCAATAAATCATGCAATGCTCAGAATGGCAGCAGTCAGTGATAATGGCTACAGCAGGAAAAGAGCAGTGTTATGTGCTGTGTTGTGACTGAGAATCTTCACTTTGCTTCTCTGCCGGCACACAGGGAGGGGAGTATGAGCGGAGGTGTGCTTGAGAAATCACGTGGTGTTTGTCTTCCAGGAGGGTGGGGGATCTGATTATGACGTCTTTCTCTCACTCCCTGCATGTAAGTGACAGCTGAAAGAGGGAAACTGCTCTATATAGCTAATGAATGATATTTAAACAAATAGGTTGGTGAGAGGGAAAGGATGGGCCATGGGTTTAGATCCCCAGAGTACCCCTTTAAGAAAAAACTTAAGTCATGTCGTAGAGATATGTCAAAAGTTTTGAATGGTTACGGACTCTGTGCTGGAAGAAGATAAGGAGCAGGGAAAAGTGCAAGGTAGGGTCCTTCATTCCACGACTTGCGGCATTCTTTTACCAACTTCTCTGGACAGGCTTTTTCCTGCTTGTTCTCCTGATTGGTGGAGGTCACAGCACTGAGACCCAGAATGGCCCAAACTCTTGAAGTGTCTCTATGACAAGACAATTTTTTTTTTTTGTCCGTATTAGAGTCCTTCAGATTTTTGAATGATGAGAATCCTATCACTAACATACATTTTTCTGCTCTAATCCCCTTTTTTTGTTCTTAACAGGTTAGCTATATGGAAATTTACTGTGAGCGAGTCCGGGACCTGCTAAATCCTAAGAACAAAGGTAATCTGCGGGTGAGGGAACATCCACTGCTAGGGCCTTATGTAGAAGACTTGTCCAAGCTGGCAGTCACCTCGTACACGGATATTGCGGACTTAATGGATGCAGGAAATAAAGCCAGGTAGGTGCTGTTCTTGTGGCTATCATGTTTGTCCATGTGGCCGCTGATCACTGAGCATGTGGTAGCCATCTGATCACGGGTCCGGCTTCTTTACTTTCATAGTGGTTGACCACTTTGGGTAATAGGTTTATCACTTCATCCACAGACTTCTATAATGTTAATGTGTAGTAGACAGACCGTGGGCTTGGATCTCTAGAGATCTCATAATGTGGATACATCGAGCCAAAAACTACTTTAAAGGGGTACTCCGACCCTAGACAACTTATCCAGCAGCGGGACCCCCGCAATCTCCCTGCTGCACCCGGCGTTCCTTTAGAGTGTTGGGTGCAGCGCCGGAGGCTCGTGCCGTCACGCCCCCTGCCATAGACTTTCATTGAGGGAGCGTGGCCCTAACGGCACGAGCAGGGTGTGGCCGTAACAGCACGAGCCTCCGCCCCACATCGCCAGTCATCCAGCATGGAGCGAAGGTCGCTCTGTGTACCGGATGTCTAGACTGCCGCAGTCGAGATTGCGGGGGGTCTCCAGTGGCAGGACCCCCGCGGTCAAACATCTTATCCCCTATATTTTGGATAGGGGATAAGATGTCTAGATGTCTTAAAATCCAGCTGTGATGGAATGTATGTCGCCACCTAATGTATAAACCATTCTTGTTTTCTCAGGACTGTGGCCGCCACAAACATGAATGAGACCAGCAGTCGCTCCCATGCAGTCTTTACCATAGTCTTTACCCAAAGAAGGCTCGACATAGAGACTAACCTCTCCACAGAAAAGGTAATCAGAGACAAATTACTGTCTTATGACATTAATACAGTGATCCCTCAACTTACAATGGCCTCAACATACAATAGTTTCAACATACAATGGTCTTTTGTGGACCATTGTAACTTGAAACCAGACTCAACATACAATACTACGGACAGTCCAGATCTGTGAGACGTGTCAATGGCTGAAGAACTGACCAATCAGAACGGGCATTTTACTGGTAAAACCCCTGTATTACTGAAGTACATGCACTGACTGGTGTCTGGTAGCGCCCCCTACAGTACAGGGTGGTATTACATGTTCTGTACTACTATTTACCTGTATTACTGAAGTGCATGCACTGACTGGTGTCTGGTAGCGCCCCCTACAGTGCAGGGTGGTATTACATGTTCTGTACTACTCTTTATCTGTATTACTGAAGTGCATGCACTGACTGGTGTCTGGTAGTGCCCCCTACAGTACAGGGTGGTATTACATGTTCTGTACTACTCTTTACCTGTATTACTGGTGTATGCTCTGACTGGTGTCTGGTAGTGCCCCCTACAGTACAGGGTGGTATTACATGTTCTGTACTCTCTTTACCTGTATTACTGAAGTGTATGCTCTGACTGGTGTCTGGTAGCGCCCCCTACAGTACAGGGAGATATTACATGTTCTGTACTACTATTTACCTGTGCCAGGGTTAGCTGCTCCACGTGAGGACGGCTTCATGTTACTTTTTTAGGACACTGTGTACTGTACCGGACCCTGAAGAAGCTCCTGTCCTCTACATAGACAGTGATTACAGCTCCCAGCAGATCTTTTTTTACTTTTATATGTAAGAATTTGCTTTATCTGTATTCGTTATCTACTTATTTTTGTTTAATCCTCACTTTTTCCTTTTTTTGGATGACATTTTGGTGGCTATAGAACCAATTACCAGGTTTCCATAGAGTTATAGTCGCAACATACAATGGTCGTCCTGGAACCGATTCATATTGTAACTTGAGGGGCCACTGTATATTGTGTGATATGACTTGTGCTTTATGCATGCCGTGTCATGGGGTATGTGGTGAAATGAAGTGTGACAGCTTGATGGTTGACCTCAAAAAGCCCTCCAACATTGAGGTTTATCGGCACAGTTGGTGATGCCCGTCTCCCAGGTACTGGCGCCATTAATCCTGATCTGTTTATTCCATCCACAGGTCAGTAAAATAAGCCTGGTAGACCTGGCCGGGAGCGAAAGAGCCGATTCCACGGGAGCAAAGGGGACCCGTCTGAAAGTGAGTATTGATCCGAAGTAACATCTGTATCGCACAGTCCCGTGGAAGCTGAAGCTAAACCATTACGTGACTATATTTTGTATCCAATCTACTGTCCTACAGGATAACATCAGAATTCATCACATCGTAGACCTTTTTGAGCTGTTGTATAAAAGAATGGCATGAAAGTCTGTCTACTTTTATGTCCCAATGACAACACTTCCTGCCTTTACACTGACTCTGTCATAGGAACATTATTTGCAACTTTTCTGGACAGTTAGTTGATATTGATGTGAATGGCGATTTGGTTCTCGTAGCATTCCTATGGCAAGTAAAATGTCTTGTCTTTATTCAAGCGTACATCAGGTACCGGAGCGATACGGGAGAGCGGACAGGTGCTGTGGCGTGGGGGGGTAGGGCAACGGACCGTATTTGCGCAAAAGTGCGCTTCCTCAGGCCCCTCGGGGGCCTGAGGAAGCGCACTTTTGCGCAAATACGGTCCGTTGCCCTACCCCCCACGCCACAGCACCTGTCCGCTCTCCCGTATCGCTCCGGTACCTGATGTACGCTTGAATAAAGACAAGACGTTTTAACTGCATTATCCTGGGTGAGTGCTCCGTTCTTCTTATCTTGCATTTGTGAATTGATTACCCTACTTTATACGTGAGCACCGCCAACATGCAGGATACTACACATCAGTAGTACATACTACCGCACGCTACAAACAGTGGGACACCAATTAAGAGACTGCAGCAGTGCCAAGGATTTGGTCTTCTTCTATTGCATTCCTATGGCAAGGTTGACCAAGGCTAAAACATGTACATGAAGTGTTGTCATGGGAGTGGAGGGGCAGAGTTGCTGCAGGTAGTTAAATTCAAGCTCTGATACCTCAGCAAATAAGTTTTGCAATGGACAGAGTGAGACCTCCTATTAACACACCTAAAAGAATGGTCACGTGTTGTGGGAACCCTTAAGAATAGGGTCACAGGTGCCGTATTTTGCTGCTTATTTGCTGCTGCAAATTTTTCTACCCATTGAAGTCAATGGGTAGCAAAATATGCAGCTGATTTTGCTACTATTGACTTCAATGGGTAGGAAAATAAGTAGCAGCAAATATGCATGAAAATACGGCACCTGTGACCCTACCCTTGCAAGGTCTGAATCTGCAGCATTTCTGCAACAAAATCAACAGCAAAAAAATCCATGCCAAATTGTGCAATAGTTGTGTGGATTTTCCACTGTAAACTTTGGTGTGAAACAAACTAATTAAAGGGGTATTCCATGAAAAAACTTTTTTTTTTTATATATATATCAACTGGCTCCAGAAAGTTAAACAGGTTTGTAAATTACTCCTATTAAAAAATCTTAATCCTCCCAATAATTATCAGCTGCTGAAGATGAGTTGTTTTCTGTCTGGCAACAGTGCTCTCTGCTGACATCTCTGCTTGTCTCGGGAACTGCACAGAGTAGAAGAGGTTTGCTATGGGGATTTGCTTCTACTCTGGACAGTTCCCGAGACAGGTGTCATCAGAGAGCACTTAGACAGACAAGAACAACTCAACTTCAGCAGCTCATAAGTACTGAAAGGATTAAGATTTTTTTAATAAAAGTAATTTACAAATCTGTTTAACTTTCTGGAGCCAGTTGATATATAAAAAAAAGTATTTTTCCTGGATAACCCCTTTAAGGCTATGTTCACATCAGTGTTGTAGAGCTCGGTTACAATGGCTGATAACTGGGCTGGGACTGAGGTTGTGACATCAATGGAACCTGAAAGGTCCTATTCACTTTGAATGAAGCACGTCGGGGTTCCTTTTAGATGCCAGTTATTTTTCATGATTTTAGCTGTGAAACAAAGGCTGGCATGCAGGATTTTTTTTCTTCGCTAAAGTCCCCTCATTATAATGGAATCAGATTTTCTTTTTCCAAAATAAATGCTGATTTTGCGGAAAAAATGTGAATAATTCTTGCCGTACAATGACCAATTCTGACCAGTATTTGCTTCTCCTAGATGTCTTTCTTGCCTGCAGGGTTCAGACGTTATAAACCTTTGTCAGGGGTACGGTAGTGTTGTAGGGTTTTTGTTCATTTAATCCCTTGTCAAGCTGCCTGTTTAACTTCTCCAACCACATTACATGCGAATAGTGAGCGTGACGCGATGCCTTTTACCACAGATTTTAACCTAGGCTAAAGAGAAATGTTTCCTGTTGAACTGGTTTTAAAATATCCAAGTATGTGCCCCATGGGTGATCAGAGAATTTGTGGAGTTTTGTGATCTTGGGGATTTCATAAAAAGAAATATATAAAAATGTCTATAGTAAAAGTGAACTAAAGGGGTACTCCGGCGCTAAGACATCTTATCCCCTATCCAAAGGATAGGGGATAAGATGCCTGATCGCTGGGGACCCCCGTGATCTTGCACGCAGCACCCTGTTATAATCAGTCCCTGGGGCATGTTTGCTCCAGGTCTGATGACACCTGCCACGCTCCCTCCCATAGGCTTGCATTGAGGGGGCGGAGCGTTACGTCACACGGGGCGGGGGCGTGATGTCACATGGGGACGGGGCCGTAACATCACAATGCTCCGGCCCCTGTGATCACCAGTCATAAGACCTGGAGCGAACATGCTCCGGGGACTGATTGTAACGGGGTGCTGCGTGCATGATCATGGGGGTCCCCAGCGAAGGGACCCCCGCAATCAGGCCTCTTATCCCCTATCCTTTGGATAGGGGATAAGATGTCTTAACGCTGGATTACCCCTTTAAACAGCAATGAAACAGATACAGGCAGTGACCCCCTGGCATCCCGCTGCCTGTACCTGTTTCATGCTGCCCGTGGTTTGGGTAGCATAGAACAATTGACCTGTTCCCTAAAATGTCTTGTAGCAGTGTTTCCTAACCAGTGAGCTACAAAACTACAACTCCCAGCATGCCAGAAGTTGTAGTTTTGCAACCGCTGGAGACATGCCGGTTGGGAAACACTGCGCTGATCTAATGTATAGAGGGAAGCAACAATACAGTAGATTCAAATTGTCACCGTTTTATGTTTTTGGCTCCTATGCAGCCCTATTTGTCTCCGTGGCAACAGACTACAAACAGTGTAGTCTGATCCTGCAGTCATGATGCTTCACTCTCTCTGACTTTTTGCTAAAATATTAAATATTTTAAAAGGGGAGGAAGCACATTTGATCCAGAATATTTTATCCTTTTATACGTAATGTTTTGATTAATTGAGTTTTTTGTTGTTGTATAAATGTGTTTCTCTACCAGGGTGCTTTCAGCGGTTGCAAAACTACAACTCCCAGCATGTCCGGACAGCCTTCGGCTGTCCGGGCATGCTGGGAGTTGTAGTTTTGCAACAGCTGGAGGCACTCTAGTTGGGAATTTCAGCCTTATAGCATCTTTTGACTTGAGATGCACTAACAATTTTGTCATGGTTTATGTGTTTGCAGGAAGGTGCTAATATCAACAAATCTCTGACCACTCTGGGGAAAGTCATCTCCGCCCTTGCAGAGGTGGTAAGTGTTCCCGTAGGGTATAGATCCTGGGTTTTTACTGGGATTCAGCTTGATGGTAACTGATGAATAATGGAAAGTGATGCAGTAGTAAAAGGGTGTACAGTATATAATACTTATATTTCAACCAGAAGCTTGTGTAGCTGTCAGCTGAGGTTTTGAGGCTATGGGCACCTTTTGCACTTAAATGTTTTTTTTTCTTGGTAACTTTTTTGGTAAATTATGCAACTTTCTTAATTGTCTTAAATACAATATTTTTTATTATTTTTTATTTTTATTTTGCTGCTACTTCGAGAAGGATAACTCTGTCAGACTTTCTAATCTCTGCGTTACAGATAGCAGCAGGGAGGGGAAGGGGGTTATACACCAGTTCAGATTCTGGAGAGGGGGAAAGAAGCCTTGGAGGGCAGATCACTCAGGCTGTAGATAGGAAGGAGGGCATACATGGAGGGAAACTCACACAGGCTGTAAATAGGAAGGAGAGCATACATAGAGGGCATCTCACACAGGCTGTAGATATGGAAGAGAGCATAGATGATAGGCAACCCACACAGACTGTAAATAGGGAAGAGAGCATACATAAAGGACAGCTCACACGGGCTGTAGATTGGAAGGAGAGCATACATAGAGGGCATCTTACACAGGCTGTAGATATGGAAGAGAGCATAGATGATAGGCAACCCACACAGACTGTAAATAGGGAAGAGAGCATACATAAAGGACAGCTCACACAGGCTGTAGATAGGGAGGAGAGCATACATAGAGGGCATCTTACACAGGCTGTAGATAGAGAAGAAAGCATACATGATAGGCAACCCACACAGACTGTAAATAGGGAAGAGAGCATAAATAAAGGACAGCTCACACAGGCTGTAGATAGGGAGGGGAGCATACATGGAGGGAAACTCACACAGGCTGTAAATAGGAAGGAGAGCATAGATGGAGGGCATCTCACACAGACTGTAAATAGGGAAGAGAGCATACATAAAGGACAGATCAAACAGGCTGTAGATAGGGAGGAGAGCATACATGGAGGGCAACGCACACAGGCTGTAGATAGGGAAGAGAGCATACATGATAGACAACCCACACAGGCTGTAAATATGAAGGAGAGCATACATAGAGGGCATCTCACACAGGCTGTCTATGGGGATGAGAGCATATATTATAGGCAACCCACACAGGCTTTAAATAGGGAAGAGAGCATACATAAAGGCCAGCTCACACAGGCTGTTGATAGGGAGGAGAGCATACATGCAGGGCAAATTACACAGGCTGTAGATAGGGTTGAGGGCATACATGATATGCAACCCACACAGGCTGTAAATAGGGAAGAAGCATACATAAATGGCAACTCACACAGGCTGTAAATAGGAAGGAGAGCATTCACACAGGGGGTAAATAGGGAAGAAAGCCTACATAAAGAACAGCTAACGCAGGCTTACATAGGGAGTAGAGCATACATGGAGGAAAACTCACACAAGCTGTTGATAGGGAGAAGAGCATATACGAGGCAGCCTTCATGGGCGAACCACATGAGCCGTGTACAATTGTAGAGAGAAGACAAAGAATCCACGGCTGTAGAAGAGAACGTGAGCAACATTTTGTCTTAAAAGATTGATAGGGGCTTACAACTACCAACACTCCTTATGATCAGCTCATTGAAAGTGCCACTTATAAAACTACAACGCCTTGTAAATAACACCGGTTACTATACATTCATTAGAATAAGACTGAGCTGCAGTACTAGTCTTAGCCACTCCAATACATATGGCACTGTGTGTGTAAACAATGAAGGGGACACAGTGTTTTTCCTAATCCCCGCAGTCCCTTCATGTCTAAGATCAGTTTTTAACCAACCAGGGTGACTCCAGCTGTTGCAAAACAACAACTCCTAGCATGCCCGGACAGCCGTAGGCTGTCCGGGCATGCTGGGAGTTGTAGTTTTGCAACAGCTGGATTCACCCTGATTGAGGAACACCACCTCGGATCATTGGGGTTGGGATTTCTACATCAAGATGCAAGTATCTTCTTATCACAAACCACACACAACAGAGGTGCCTCTTAGTGGGTTCTAAAAACATCACAATATTCCAGGAGCATCGTATGTGGTTTGCACAGACAGCACCAAGTATTGCCAAGGCTAGGAAAATATTTCCATTGTGCACCCTGTTTTTATTCTTTATTTTTCTAGTAGAGATTCTCTTGTTGCAGGCAGGAGGGCTCCTAGCAGGGAAATTTCCCAGAGTACATCTGCAGGACATTAGCAGGCTACAGACTATGTTTCACGCTCTATGATTTTCTACAGGTTCTAAATGCAGCTACTGAGAATCTGATTTCCCCGTTGTAGCTTCAGATTGTTTTAATGATTGTATATTAGGGCATTGCAGATATTTGGGTAAAAGTGCACCTCTGGCATGCTGAACTTGGGCGCTCACTAAGGAACATGAGCAAACAGATCCTTGTGAATTCATAGGCTGCATTCTCATGATATTTAGGCCAGACTGTAAAATATACGTTCTTGGTACAGCATCTTAAAGGGGTACTCCGGTGGAAAACTTATTATTATTTTTTTTTTTTAAATCAACTGGTGCCAGAAAGTTAAACAGATTTGTAAATTAGTTCTATAAAAAAAAAAAAAAAAAAAATCTTAATCCTTCCAGTACGTATTAGCTGCTGAATACTACAGAGGAAATTCTTTTCTTTTTGGAACACAGAGCTCTCTGCTGACATCACGAGCACAGTGCTCTCTGTTTACACCTCTATCCATTTTCGGAACTGTCCAGAGTAGGAGAAAATCCTCATAGCAAACATATGCTGCTCTGGACAGTTCCTAAAATGGACAGAGATGTCAGCAGAGAGCACTGTGTTCCAAAAAGAAAAGCATTGGAGTATACATGGAGTATTCAGTAGCTAATAAGTACTGGAAGGATTAAGATTTTTTAATAGAATTAATTTACAAATCTGTTTAACTTTCTGGCACCAGTTGATTTAAAGAAAAAAAAAAAAAAAAAAGTTTTCCACCAGAGTACCCCTTTAACTTACTTACTACCGCTCTATAATGCTGCTTCAGTGAAGCATAGGTAATGCCCATTAAAGGGGTACTCCGCCCCTAGACATCTTATCCCCTATCTAAAGGATACTGGATAAGATGTCTGATCGGGGGGGGTTAGGGTCCCGTCACTGGGAACCCCCGCGATCTCCCTGCTGCACTTAGAGCGTCGGGTGCAGCGCTGGAGACTCGTGATGTCATGGCCGCTCCCTGCTTGTGATGTCACGACCACGCCCCCTCAATGCAAGTCTATGGGAGGGGGCGTGACGGCCGTCACGCCCCCTCCCATAGACTTGCATTGAGGGGGCATGGCCGTGACGTCACGAGCCTCCGCCCCGCATCGCCGGTCATCCGACACGGAGCGAACTTCGCTCCATGCACCGGATGTCTGGGGTGCCGCAGCCGAGATCTCTGGGGTCCCCAGCGGCAGAACCCCTGCCATCAGACATCAGATGTCTAGGGGTGGAGTACCCCTTTAAGTACATAAATACAAGATCAGGTATTGTGTCTAAGAAGCAACACATTTCCAAATATACCCGACATACCCTGTTGACTTATAGGTTCCGTTCTGTCAAGTTGTTTGCCGTTTTAAAGAAACACTCCAGGAAGTATTAAATTTTTTTGCTTATACAGTGCAGCACAGGCTGGTATTATAGAATATTGTAGAGTTTTTTTTTTTGGGATATGCCTTGTGCTTACCTGTTTTAGCTGATGTGGCAGGCCTGAGTTTGGCTCCATACTGGATGCATTTCTTTTACTTATATGAATTCCTAATGCGGCCTACGTTTCCCATGAATCCTCTGGAGGTAGGGAGTGTGGCATATTATGACTGCAGCTTGCCATCTAATTAGACTTATAAGTGGGTTGAAGTCAGTTCACACAAAGTGCAGTTTTTCATTTTCTTATTTAAATGTTAAATGTTTTTTTTAGAGAAATATTGCTCTGAGACGAAAGTGATTTGACCTATAATCACAATTAAGGTGATTTATGAAGAGTTGAAGTAATTAGGCTGTGTTCACACATCAAATTTCTAATTATTGTTTTTGTCACAATTTTCCAGAATCACTGTAAAAGTGACACATTTTTTACTGTGTTTTGCACAATTGTGGTAAAACTGCTCCAACAGCTACCACAACTGTTTGTTTGTTGTTGTTTTTTTTCAAAAATTATTGCAAAAATAGAAAAAAAAACAGCAAGTATTGTAATGTGTGAACACAGCTTCAGGGGATGTGTATAACTACTATATATCCTAATTTCATAGAGTTAGCAGCAGTAGTATACAGATAGAGCTGGAGGGGAGGTGTATAACTACTATATATCCTGATCCTATAGAGATAGCAGAAGCAGTATACAGATAGAGCTGGAGGGGAGGTGTATAACTACTATATATCCTGATCCCATAGAGATAGCAGAAGCAGTATACAGATAGAGCTATAGGGGAGGTGTATACCTACCATATATCCTTATGCCATAGAGAGATAGCAGAAGCAGTATACAGCTAGATCTGGAGGGGAGGTGTATAACTACTATATATCCTAATTTCATATAGATAGCAGCAGCAGTATACAGATAGAGCTGGAGGGGAGGTGTATAACTACTATATATCCTGATCCCATAGAGATAGCAGAAGCAGTATACAGATAGAGCTGGAGGGGAGGTGTATAACTACTATATATCCTGATCCCATAGAGATAGCAGAAGCAGTATACAGATAGAGCTATAGGGGAGGTGTATACCTACCATATATCCTTATGCCATAGAGAGATAGCAGCAGTAGTATACAGCTAGAGCTGGGAGCGGAGGTGTATAACTAGTATATATCCTGATCCCATAGAGATAGCAGAAGCAGTATACAGATAGAGCTGGGAACCGAGGTGTATAACTACTATACATACTGATCCCATAGAGATAGCATAGAGAAGCAGTATACAGATAGAGCTGTAGCAGAGTGGTCTAGGAGCTAGCAGGAGGGATCTTATGGTTCACAGGAAGTCAGCTGACAAAAGGACTGACCACTTCCTCTGACACATTAACCCCTTAAGGACGCAGGACGTAAATGTACGTCCTGGTGAGGTGGTACTTAACGCACCAGGACGTACATTTACGTCCTAAGCATAACCGCGGGCATCGGAGCGATGCCCGTGTCATGCGCGGCTGATCCCGGCTGCTGATCGCAGCCAGGGACCCGCCGGCAATGGCCGACGCCCGCGATCTCGCGGGCGTCCGCCATTAACCCCTCAGGTGCCGGGATCAATACAGATCCCGGCATCTGCGGCAGTTCGCGATTAAAATGAACGATCGGATCGCCCGCAGCGCTGCTGCAGGGATCCGATCATTCATAACGCCGCACGGAGGTCCCCTCTTCTTCCTCCGTGTGGCTCCCGGCGTCTCCTGCTCTGGTCTGTGATCGAGCAGACCAGAGCAGGAGATGACCGATAATACTGATCTGTTCTATGTCCTATACATAGAACAGATCAGTATTAGCAATCATGGTATTGCTATGAATAGTCCCCTATAGGGACTATTCAAGTGTAAAAAAAAATGTAAAAAAATGTAAAAGTAAAAAAAAAGTGAAAAATCCCCTCCCCCAATAAAAAAAGTAAAACGTCCGTTTTTTCCTATTTTACCCCCAAAAAGCGTAAAAAACATTTTTTTATAGACATATTTGGTATCGCCGCGTGCGTAAATGTCCGAACTATTAAAATAAAATGTTAATGATCCCGTACGGTGAACGGCGTGAACGAAAAAAATTTAAAAAGTACAAAATTCCTACTTTTTTAATACATTTTATTAAAAAAAAAAATGATAAAAAATGTATTAAGTTTTTTATATGCAAATGTGGTATCAAAAAAAAGTACAGATCATGGCGCAAAAAATGAGCCCCCATACCGCCACTTATACGGAAAAATAAAAAAGTTATAGGTCATCAAAATAAAGGGATTATAAACGTACTAATTTGGTTAAAAAGTTTGTGATTTTTTTTAAGCACAACAATAATATAAAAGTATATAATAATGGGTATCATTTTAATCGTATTGACCCTCAGAATAAAGAACACACGTCATTTTTACCAGAAATTGTACGGCGTGAAAACAAAACCTTCCAAAATTAGCAAAATTGCGTTTTTCGTTTTAATTTCCCCACAAAAATAGTGTTTTTTGGTTGCGCCATACATTTTGATATGAGTGATGTCATTACAAAGGACAACTGGTCGCGCAAAAAACAAGCCCTCATACTAGTCTGTGGATGAAAATATAAAAGAGTTATGATTTTTAGAAGGCGAGGAGGAAAAAATGAAAACGTAAAAATTAAATTGTCTGAGTCCTTAAGGCCAAAATGGGCTGAGTCCTTAAGGGGTTAAACACTGATTTTCTGTGAGTCAGACTGGTGATGACATGACCCAGTTACAGTAATAAAATGTATAGATGCAGCTGTACTGGAATAAAAAAAATTTGCACTATAGTACTAGTTATGGTAAGTGTGCATTAAATGGTGGGAAAAAAACAACAACCTAAAGTTCTTCAATAATGGGAGGAATGGTGCTGTATACTGCACGTTTTCTGTATACTGCACCCCAAATCAGATGGAACTACTCACAGAGACAATAGTCTGAACAGAGTCTTTGTTGCATGGGTGCCCTGATGCCTCACTTTTCGTTTTGTCAGGTTTAGAGGTCCACATTAAGTTACACACAATGGGGGAGATTTACCCAAAAAAAACCTGTGCAGAGGAAAAGTTGGCCAGTTGCCCATAGCAACCAATCAGATCGCTTCTTTCATTTTTCACAGGCCTTCATAAACATGAAAGAAGCGATCTGATTGGTTGCTATGGGCAACTGGCCAACTTTTCCTCTGCCCAGGTTTTGGTAAATCTCCCCCAATGACTTGTAAGATGTATTTGGATGCTTCTCTTATAATGTCTGTACTCTCCTTCTCCGTGCTGTCACTTCAGGATAACTGTCCCAGCAAGGTAGGTATAGCCGCTCAGTGTGAACAGTGGTGGTGTATAGGGTTGCCACCTGGCCGGTATTTTGGCCACCCTGACAGTATTTTTATATTAAAAATACCGGCAATGCAATGGCCGGCATTTATCCAACCAATCCTCCAACTCCCAAAATGTTGCACCATAACCTATACAAGTGTTTCCCAACCAGAGTGATTCCAGCTGTTGCAAAACTACAACTCCCAGCATGCCCGGACAGCCGTTGGCTGTCCGGGCATGCTGGGAGTTGTAGTTTTGCAACAGCTGGAGGCACCCCTGGTTGGGAAACAATGACCTATATTTTATACTACTGTATAGTCCAACATGCTGGGTGTTGTAGTTTTCGTTTGGGGCAGCTGCTGAGCCACAGGCTGTATCAGGGCATGCTGGGAGTTGTAGTTAGTAACTAGAGATGAGCGAACTTACAGTAAATTCGATTTGTCACAAACTTCTCGGCTCGGCAGTTGATGACTTATCCTGCATAAATTAGTTCAGCTTTCAGGTGCTCCCGTGGGCTGGAAAAGGTGGATACAGTCCTAGGAGACTCTTTCCTAGGACTGTATCCACCTTTTCCAGCCCACCGGAGCACCTGAAAGCTGAACTAATTTATGCATGATAAGTCATCAACTGCCGAGCTGAGAAGTTCGTGACGAATCATCTCTATTAGTAACTAACCGCAACTCCCGAATTTAAGTAAAAAAAGTGATCAAAAATTCACATCAAAACAAAAATGGTACTGTTAAAGGGGTACTCCGGTGGAAAATTTCTTTTTTTTTTTTTAAATGAACTGGTGCCAGAAAGGTAAACAGATTTGTAAATGACTTCTATTAAAAAATATTTACCCTTCCAGTACTTATTAGCAGCTTTATGCTACAGAGGAAATTCTTTGCTTTTTGAATTTCTCTTTTGCCTTGTCCACAGTGCTCTCTGCTGACACCTCTGTCCGTGTCAGGAACTGTCCAGAGCAGCATAGGTTTGCTATGGGGATTTTCTCCTGCTCTGGACAGTTCCTGATACGGGCATCGGGTGTCAGCAGAGAGCACTGTGGTCAAGACAATAAAGAAATTCAAAAAGCAAAGAATTTCCTCTTTAGCGTACAGCTGCTAAAAAGTACTGGAAGGATAAAGATTTTTTAATAGAAGTAATTTGCAAATCTGTTTAACTAAAAAAAAAAAAAAAAAAAAAAAAAAAAAAAAAGGTTTTCGGGGCACATAAAATTAGCTCTCATACAGTCCCGTATAAGGAGAAATAAAAAAGTCATAGTTCCCAACCAGAGTGATTCCAGATGTTGCAAAACTACAAATCCCAGCATGCCCGGACAACCAACGGCTGTTCGGGCATGCTGGGAGTTGTAGTTTTGCAAAAGCTGGAGGCACCCCTGGTTGGGAAACAATGACCTATAGTTTGTTTGGGGCAGCTGCTGAGCCACAGGCTGTATCAGGGCATGCTGGGAGTTGTAGTTAGTAACTAACTGCAACTCCGGAATTTAATTGAAAAAAACAATCAAAAAGTCACATCAAAACAAAAATGGTACTGTTAAAAACTACAGATTGGGGTGCAAAAAATTTCCCCTCATACAGTCCCGTATAAGGAGAAATAAAAAAAGTTATAGTTCCCAACCACAGTGATTCCAGCTGTTGCAAAACTACAACTCCCAGCATGCCCGGACAGCCAACGGTTGTAGTTTTGCAACAGCTGAAGGCACCCCTGGTTGGGAAACAATTACCTATATTTTATACTACTATATAGTCCAACATGCTGGGAGTTGTAGTTTTCGTTTGGGGCAGCTGCTGAGCCATAGGCTGTATCAGGGCATGCTGGGAGTTGTAGTTAGTAACTAACTGCAACTCCCGAATTTAATAAAAAAAAAAAAGTCACATAAAAACTACGGATCGGGGCGCAAAAAATTAGCCCTCATACAGGCCCATATAAGGGGAAATAAAAAAAAAGTTATAGGGGGTCAGAATAGGACAAAATTTCCCCCACATATGTGTATCCTATGATGTTACGCATATATAATTAATTATGCAAATTGGCATGGCCGGTATTTTTTTTATGCAAGAAAGGTGGCAACCCTAGTGGTGTACAGGATACTTGTGTCTATGTAGCTGCTGTTTTTCTTTTTTACTACTTATATTATCAATGTGAGACTGACATAGTTGCATGTACTGTAACTGGAATCTTATACCTAATACTTTCTCCTACCCTCAAGACTTTACTTTATTATATTTGTATTTTTTTTAGAGCAAAAAGAAGAAAAAGACAGACTTCATTCCCTATAGAGATTCTGTACTGACCTGGCTGCTGCGGGAGAATTTAGGTAGGATCTTCTGCTCTGGAAGTGACATTTATAAATAAGTAGTGTCCAGTTCTTGGTGGGCTGGATGGATGTATTTACTGTACTATGGGACCCCAATATTTCTATTCTTTTTTTTTTTTTTTTTTTTTTTTAGGTGGAAACTCCCGAACCGCTATGGTTGCAGCTCTGAGTCCAGCAGATATAAATTATGATGAAACTCTCAGCACATTAAGGTGAGAAGGATTGGATGAGATTAAAGCTGTGTTTCCCAACCAGGGTGCCTCCAGCTGTTGGAAAACTACAACTCCCAGCCTTTGGCTGTCCAAGCATGCTGGGAGTTGTAGTTTTGCCACAGCTGGAGGCACCCTGGTTGGGAAACACTGGATTAAAGTGTTAGGGCTCGTTCACACGGCCGTCTGGCCCGTCCAAAAATCCCCGTTCTGCAATCAGTTTACTACTTTTGCAGTCCTTTATCACCCGTTTGAATCCGTTTGTTTGTAATCCATTATTTTTGACAGCCAAAAGACGTTGAATGCAGAATTTTTTTGGCCGTCAAAAATAATGGATGAAAAAAGGGTCTTTTAATTTTAGCATTGAAGTCTATTTCAAACGGGTGAACCTTTAATGTCATCTGTTTGCCCCCGGTTTATACTATCCATTATTACTTCTGAGCATGCTCAGAAGAGGTGAAATCAGCAGACTCCTGCAGTGCTGAGGGACTACTACTACTCCCATCATGGAACAGACTTTTTCCATGATACGAGGAGTAGTTCCCCCAGCTGCATGAGTCTGCTGGTGGCTGCGGAGACGACATTAGTGCTTGTAATACTACCCCCATCATGGAACAGAGTCTGATCGATGTTGGGGGTAGTAGTTCATGGGCTGAGGGATTGATCGCACCTGGTCTTCTGAGACCCGATGCGATCAGAAGTTATTAACCAGGGGAGCAGGCGGCATGATCCACAACCCTGCGATGTAAATCATGCGTGTTTTACTTTCATTTTCAAATACCCCGCCAGGAGCCCTGAATGGCCGGTACCAAGGGGCCATTCAGGGCTCCCGGCGGGGTATTTGAAAATGAAAGTAAAGCACACTATGTACATCCAGGGGAGTGGGGCATTCCGCCCACTCCCTGGATAACTTCTGATCGCATCGGGTCTCGGAAGTGATACCCGGTGCGATCAATCCCTCAGCCCATGTACTACTACTACCCCCAACATCGAACAGACGTTGTCCCATGATGGGGGTAGTAATACAAGCACTAATCTAGCCTCTAATTAAAAGCTCCAGCATTATGCAGGAGTATGAGCAAACACTCATTTGTTGGCTAGTTGCATTGTGAATGACCACAAATGTAATAATACTCTTCCACTGCTGAGGACAGGTTTGGTCAGACATGTTTTTGCCTTGTCTGCTGGCAGCTTTGACTTGTTTGACAGCCTGGTTGCTAAGGAAAAGCTGCTTAACAATGATGGTCTTTTTATTGGGTTGTCAAGCAACTTTTACCTAGAAACCAGTACATTTTGAGCTCAAGGGAGATTATCACTAAACTTAGGGCACAGAAGGTGCAATGGGGCTTTATCACTTTATCTATCGCATATTGCAATGAAAACTATGGGGGAGATTTATCAAAACCTGTCCAGAGGAAAAGTTGCTGAGTTGCCCATAGCAACCAATCAGATCACTTCTTAAATTTTTGTAAAGGCCTCTGAAAAATGAAAGAAGCGATCTGATTGGTTGCTATGGGCAACTCAGCAACTTTTCCTCTGGACAGGCTTTAATAAATCTCCCCCAGTATGATTTTAATATGCGTTTCTGGCCTATGTCGCCCTCCTGTCAAGTGTATGCCAGTGTATGCTGCTAAATACTGGCAGCGGCCCCATTGAGTGGCAGCGCATATGCTTGACTGACACTCTATTCACACAGGAGTAACAACAGACCCTCATTGTTTTGTTTGTGGTAGTCCCAGTGGTTGGACCCCCCACCAATCACATATATATGTTAGGTTATGAGTTTTAGTGTTGGAATAACCCCTTCAAAACGACTAATCTCTGCACACCTTTTCTTTATAACAGATACGCAGATCGAGCTAAACAAATCAAATGTAACGCTATTATTAATGAAGATCCCAATGCCAAATTGGTGCGCGAACTTAAAGATGAAGTGACCCGTCTTAAGGATCTCCTACGGGCTCAGGGCTTGGGTGACATTATCGACAGTAAGTAACATCAAGAGTGTTGTATAATCTCCTTATCATTTCTGATATAGTCAGGACTCTCCCTTTTTGGTGTGATGAGTATTTGGAAGGCAGGGTCCCTGCATGTATAGATGTTTTCCATAACATGAAGAATTTCCTGTGAAGAATCTCTTCCACCATACAATTGTAGACATCGCTTCTCGGCCTCTTGGTTAAGATCAAGTGTAGTATCTGTTCTTATCAGTTTACGCCGGTGACCCGAAGCGCCGGTATTGAGCTGGTGGGGATGGGTGCTGCATGGTAGGAGGCAGGTGTACCGGGGCGTTCCGGGGCTGGTTCTGAGGAATCGGCTCGACGGCTGCCCCGATGTGACCTGCTTCCTCCGGGTCTCGCCATGAGGTAGAGGGGTGTAGAGCCGAGGTACTTCTGTGCCTCGGGGAATGGTGACCCTGAGGTGCCGAAACTCACTTTGTGTTAACTCACTGAGTGAACGCACTGCACCATACTCTTCACCTTTGGCACTCACCCTTGGTATCCTGGCCTTCTGGCTTGGATCAGGGCAATTTTTATAGATCCGTCCGGATGACCGGGCAGTATATCTGCACTCATCCACTTATTTATTATTTTTTTTGTCACTGTGCCACGTTTGTGTCTTTATTTGTACACAGGATTGTCAGGATGCGGTAGCCCTTCTGGGTGTCCCTCCTGGCGGTCTAGGGGAGGTGTGTGTGGCCATTAGGTTTCTCACCTCCCTGCAACCCCTGGGAATCTTGGTTCCGGTCGAGATGTCATCAATATACGGCTCCTCGACTGATACCTTGACTAACGCCCAGGTTGAAGCCAGGAGCATTTTCGGCCCCTTAGTAGCTTCGGGGAAAAGGAGCATCGAACCTGGATCCTTGCAGGTGCCTTTTGGGCCGGAGTTGAAGGGTAAGGTTTGTTGGGGGTCCTCTCTCCTGTCGGAGAAGGGCTTAGCGATAGGCCGCATCCTTTGTGCACTTTTTTTTTAGTGTGACACGTTTCCACTTTTTCTTGCACTTTGGGTGATAGAGAGCACTTGCCTCGGCTCTTAAAAAATAAAAAAAAACAATTGTAGACATTACTGCTTATGGTTGAGTAAAGTATAGGACTCTATTCTCAATCAGGTCAAGATGTTTTCATATATGTTGTGACCGCTGCATTCAGATGTATTTATTGTAATGCATACGATCAATGGCCCTCATTTACTATTGCAAACCCGACATGTTTTCTCGGGTTGTGCGCCAGATTCTGTCCCATTGCGCCATTGTCTCCAAAAAGGGGCGTGTTCTTGACATTTTCACAAAAACCCAACATAACTAAGGTTTCCACATAAAATGTGGTGGATTTGAGCTGAGGAAAACCTGACAGATCAGAGCAGGTGTAAAGAAAAAAGGCAAAATGTAGGGAAACCTTAGTAAATACTGTGGAAAATAAGGCTGGGTTCACACCACGTTTTCTTAAATACGGTTCCCGTATACGGTTTGGAGGAGGGGGGCGGGGCTTAATCGCGGCGCCCGCACTCAGCCGTATTCGGGAACCGTATTTAATGTAGGTCTATGAGCCGACCGGAGTGAACCGCAGCCTCCGGTCGGCTTCGTTTTCGGCCGTATGCGGTTTCCCGACCGCAGGCAAAAACGTGGTCGTCGCCCCGCCCCCTCCTCCAAACCATATACGGGAACCATATTTAAGAAAACGTGGTGTGAACCCAGCCTAAATTGTAGGGAATTAAAACCCACAAAGAAACCTACACAACACTCTTAGTAAATAAAGGGACATTAGGGGAGATTTATCAAAACATGTCCAAAGGAAAAGTTGCCCAGTTGCCCATAGCAACCAATAAGATCGCTTCTTTCATTTTGCAGAGGCCTTTTCAAAAATGAAAGAAGCAATCTGATTGGTTACTATGGGCAACTGCACCACTCTTCCTCTACACAGGTTTTGATAAATTTCCTCCATTGTGTTTAAAATCTGGTCCGATATTAGGAGAGTAAAAAAAAACACTCCTGCGCTGCCGGTATAACAAAGCTCTGTTGACCACTGTCTGGCGCTTCAGGGTTTAGGGGGGAAAAAATCGCACGCCTGCTCGTCCTACCGTGGCCGCAGAGGTGTCCTGTGTCATTCATTAATTGGTTAAGCACCCTCCTCCAAACGCGGGGACACCAGACAGAGGTTTGGGCAACATAAAACAGGTGACAGAATTCTGGAAATCCCCATTACCAAACAACTTGCACATGGTGGCGTGTTCCCGAATACTAAAAATTCCTTCCGTCTTGTCTCTCCTCCTGCCTTCCATCAGTTGATTCTATTGAAGACAATTTCCCCGGAGTGAAATGTGTGTATATCAATAATCTTTATTCTCATTGGCCGCACTTTATCGTCAAGCAGCTTAAGGCTGAATCCTGCATGCCAGCACAGACTGCAGTGAAATCCCAGACAGAATAATGGAGCCAAGGAAAAAATACACACCAAAGTATAGCAATATGCTTTACATGTATTATAGAGAGCAGGCCCTGAAAACATGGCAGGGGCTCAGTGCTCAGTTGTGGTATAAGGCATAAGAGTATACATGAAGTATTTCTACGGTACAGTATTGTATAACTGGAGGAGGATGGGAGTCTATTATATGTTGTGGGAAAAGAAAATGTCCACCTATGAGCGCCATTCTACAGTTCTTACAGTATAGATCCAATATATGGGAATGAGCACTGCTAAGATAAAAACTGAGCTGTGATTGGTTGTTATGGGCAAAAGCAAACCGTTTTGGTTTTAGGCATCTTGATAAATCTGGGCCAGTGACCCCACCAGCAGAATAGTGAGTACAGCTCTGGAGTATAATACAGGATATAACTCAGGATCAGTACAGGATAAGTAATGTAATGTATGTGCACAGTGATCTCACCAGCAGAATAGTGAGTACAGCTCTGGAGTATAATACAGGATATAACTCAGGATCAGTACAGGATAAGTAATGTAATGTATGTACACAGTGACCTCACCAGCAGAATAGTGAGTACAGCTCCGGAGTATAATACAGGATATAACTCAGGATCAGTACAGGATAAGTAATGTCATGTATGTACACAGTGATCTCACCAGCAGAATAGTGAGTGCAGCTCTGGAGTATAATGCAGGATATAACTCAGGATCAGTACAGGATAAGTAATGTAATGTATGTACACAGTGACCTCACCAGCAGAATAGTGAGTACAGCTCTGGAGTATAATACAGGATATAACTCAGGATCAGTACAGGATAAGTAATGTAATGTATGTACACAGTGATCTCACCAGCAGAATAGTGGGTACAGCTCTGGAGTATAATACAGGATATAACTCAGGATCAGTACAGGATAAGTAATGTAATGTATGTACACAGTGACCTCACCAGCAGAATAGTAAGTACAGTTCTGGAGTATAATACAGGATATAACTCAGGATCAGTACAGGATAAGTAATGTATGTACACAGTGACCTCACCAGCAGAATTGTGAGTACAGCTCTGGAGTATAATACAGGATATAACTCAGGATCAGTACAGGATAAGTAATGTAATGTATGTACACAGTGACCCCACCAGCAGAATAGTGAGTGCAGCTCTGGAGTATAATACAGGATATAACTCAGGATCAGTACAGGATAAGTAATGTAATGTATGTACACAGTGACCTCACCAGCAGAATAGTGAGTACAGCTCTGGAGGGTGTGGTCGCTAGGTGTGTCTGTTGCTGAGCTCCTGAGACTCCAGACTTCCAGAGGAGAGAGGCTGATTTTTCCACCTGCTTTCCCAGGAAGGTGGCAGATTCCTGGGGGAGCCATCAGCATGAATCCCCTGACCTCCACTCCTCGGTCCAGGCTGGCGAGGGGTGTAGAGGGAAAGCTACCAGCCAGTGCCCCGGCTGGAGGGGTTAGAAGATCTGGCAGGGTCCGCAGCGATGTGGATTCTGTCCCTCCAGCAATGGTTGGAAGCCGCAAGGCTCTCAGCCAGGAAGAAAAGCCTGCAAGCAAGACAAGTTTAAAGAAGGTCTCTGCAGCACAGAAGAGCTCCTCCAAGAGCCAGGTTGTGGAGCAGTGGGGCCAGAGAAGACCCAAGGAGTCTATGGCGACATACAGCTCCAGACTTGCTGCCAAGATTAGCGAGTACGAACTCCTTGGGAAGAAGCTGAGGGAGCTGAGAGAGGAGCTAAAGTTTGCAAAGTATCAGGTGAGCACAACTACCAAGCGCAGGAAACCAGAGTACTCTGCAAGGGTTAAGTCCTTGAGGCTGGAGCTGGAGGAGACTGAGCTGAGGAGAATGGCTGTCCTGGAGGGGAGCGATTTATTTAGGGAGAAACTTCTTAATGAGGATCGCTCCTCCAGGATGAAATCCCCAGTAAAAGAAGAGGAGATTGGGGGTGATTGTTCAGCAGATGAGAGCAGTAGTGAGGATGAGGTCCAAGAAATGGAGGCTGAAGAGGCTAAGGTGCTGGCAAGTGGGGAAGCTGTGGAAGCCAAGCCGCAGCCAATGCAGGGTGTAAACATGTCCCAAGCAAGTCTACCTGCAGGACAAGTGGCATTACCATCTTCATCGTGCGAGAGTGCTGGCGAGGAGGAAGAGGGTTGTGGTGGCGCCCTGCTGGCACAAATTGTAAAGATGGAGTCCCCCATGCATTTGGATAATTTTAGTTTTGGCGACGACCTTGGAGAGGAACAAATAATAAAAAAGAAGAAGAAAAGGCAGAAAAAAACATCTGAGCAAGTAAGCCTGATTTATGTTCCTTTTGTGCACCCTGGGCCGGCTACAAAGTCAGTTCAGGGTGCAGACCCTGGTAATCTGCCTGTCCCCCCTTCTGCAAATGTGGAGCGGGGCCAGAACACCTGGGATAATAAAGTAAAGATGGGGGAAAGCGCTGACCTCGCTTGTCATAGTAGCGGGGCCAGCACCGGCAAAGATACGGCCAAGGGGCCGGACAGTGTTGCGGACAAGGTAGCATGTCCCCAGTTAGGGGATATTGGCGTTGCGGGGCACTCCTCTGCAGGTGACGGGGGAAGTGTCCAGGTGGCAGAGGTTGGTATGGAGCTCGGGCGGCCGGGCAATTATAAAGACAAGGGAGAGGGCAGCTCCCAGAAAAGGTCTGGCACTGCGGGGCACTCCTCTGCAGGCAAAGGGGGGAGTGTCCAGGTGTCTGGAACCGGAGCGCCATTCTCGGCGGCCCAGTCAGCGGTGTCTGGCTCTTTTGAGTTGTGGCGCTGTGGTGGGGCTGCTGTGGGTGGAGCTGGCGGTGGAGGACTGGTACCACAGGAACATGGACATGATACAACCCATGCAATGTTAGTAGCAGTTAAAGAAATTGAAGCCGAGGTATTGGCGGAGGCCGAGGGCAAAGTATGCGACAAAGCAGCTTCTTCCGATATTTCTAAAGGGAAGACTGCTGCAAGGTTGAGTGTGCCCAATGAAGCCAATGATGCAAGTGTAAAGCCCGGCATCATAAAGCCAGCAAGATTACATCCCGGCCAGTCCAGTGCAGCTAGGCAGGAGGAGACAGGCACAAGTGTTATGTATAATGTTACTGCCTCTACTGTTGTTTCTGGGGGGAGTGGTGTCGGTCCGGCTGCCCCCCCGGTAGCGACTGCTCCAATAAGGAGTTATGCTAATGTCGCTGCTGGGGGTCCCAGGGGATCCTCATCTCTTAATCCAGGGGAAGGTAACTTGCAACAGCGCCTCCTGGAGGCTTTAAGGAGAGGGGATAGAACGCTCCAGGTAGAGGGCCGGGAGGTCGACTTGTCTTTTTGGATAGAAAGACATGGACTTGGGGCATTCCGAGAGCATAATGGGGAGGTGGTCTGGTCCCTTCCAACAAGCGGGCAGGAGCGTGGCCGGAGGAATGTGGCCCGTCTGGTATGGAGAGGCGGTGATGCATGCCCTTCTAGGGCAAAAGTTGTGGAGCTTCTTTTCCAGATGGGATTCAGGGCTAATGACATCTTTGCTCTGATCCACCCCTTCGGTACCTCTGAGTTCGACATCAGTTTTGTGAAGCCAGAAGGGCTTGAGCTCTTTTGGTCTAATCACGCACTGGTGAAGGACGAGCCTGTCTGGCAGGATTTCGCTGTGAAGGCGGTATCCCGCCAGAGTTTTGTCAAGAAAGTGACCGTTCTGACACGTAACGAGTCTCTTTCTTGCTATGACATAATGACCTGGCTGAGCAGGTATGGGGAGGTGACGGACGTCCCCAAGAAAAATCTGGATGAACATGGCATTTGGTCTGGAGCCTGGACGTTTTCCGTCCGCCTCCGCCGTTCAGGTAACACTGTCGCACACATTCCATCAGCCGCCTTTCTCGGCCGCGATAGGATCCAAGTCTTTTACCAGGGACAGCCGAAGCTGTGCCACAAGTGTGGTGATCCCACACACTTTAGCGCAAACTGCACTAAGCAGATGTGCGCATTGTGCGGTGCGGAGGGTCATCTGGCTGCAACCTGTGGCCAGATTCGCTGTAACCTGTGTGGTGACCTTGGTCACCCATTTAGCCGGTGTCCCCGCTCATTCTCCAATGCTGTGACCACCCGGGATGGGGAGAGCAGTGAGGTTGCCTCATCTGGGGTGGGGACCAGCAGAGGAGAAGGGGCACTAGAGCCAATGAAGAAAGTTAAGAACAAGAGCCCCTCTAAGCTTAGGAGGGAGGAGAGGCGCAGAAGGAGCAGGGATCTTGAAAGTTCCCTGGTAGAAGGTGCAGTCCGGGATCCTGCTCCCGACGCTGGCTCAGAGAAGACAGCTGAGGCTCTTGGGGACGCCGAGTTAGGTGAAGAGATAAGGAAACTTCGTAAAGAGGAGGCAAATAGGGCCATTTCCTCAAGTTCCTCTCAATATGAAAGTTTGGATGAGGAAGATGGGAAAGGGCAAAAGGAAAAACAAAAGTGCGGCAGAAGGAGGCAGGGCCAGAGGGTACTCAGGGCATCATCTTCCTCCTCCGGTGTTGCAGGCCAAGTGCCTGGGAAAAGCCTGACCAACCCCCCTCTGATCGTTCTATCCAATAGGTATCGGGCCCTTGGCAAGGACTCTTCCCTTTCTTTGGAGGGGGAGGCTGAGAGTCTTTGTTCAGAGGCGGAGGAACCTCCGGGAGGTGCTGAGCCTGTTCCTTCTGAGGTAACTTCCTTGGGAGGGCAGGTGGCCCCTGGGTCAGGAGATGAGGATCGTGGGATGGATATGTCAGCATCCCTAAAGAGGTCTAAAAAGAAGGAAAGGGGGTCTTCTTCTGATGGGGAAGGGGGGAAGAAGAAGGGTAAGAGGTAAATGAGATAGGCCATTCAACTTGATCACTCAGGATGGTGGCACTCACCCCATTGACGCTGGCATCCATTAACTGTGCCAGCATTAAGTCTGATATGGCTAGATTTGCAGCCTTTGATTTTCTCGGCCGAGTTGAAGCCGACATTTTGTATCTGCAAGAGACCAGGTTGTCAGATCTAGCCTCCCTGGTAAAAGCCAGGAGAGAGTGGAGGCGCGGCCCCTCCCACTGGTCTCTTGCGGCTGAGCCATATAGTGGGGTGGCGGTCCTTTTTACCGCTCCTGTTGAATGCAGACGGGTTATCGAGTTGGAAATGGGGAGGTGCCTGATCTTAGATGTCCTCATGAAGGGGCAAGAGCTCCGGCTCATTAACATCTACGCCCCACAAACAAAGTGGGACCGTAAAAGCCTCTTTATGAGGATCAAGCCCTTCCTTTTTACAAGTCGGCAAGTGATCTTTGGAGGGGACTTCAATACTGTCACGAGGTCCCAAGATAGGAGAGGCTCCAATGGTCCGCTGGCTTATGACAGTACAGCCCTCAATAGCATAGTTAGGGAAGCTCGCCTAGAGGACGCCCACATCCGGAGCCCCTCAGGCCACGCGGGTTTCACCTATCATCGAGGTAGCTGCAGGTCTAGGATAGACAGGTTTTATTTAAAGGAGGAAGCCGTCTCTTCCGCAGTGTCCGTGATTGAGGTGGAGTTCTCCGATCACTGTATGATTTTGTTTTCCTTGAATGTTTCAGAGACCCCCCGGATGGGTAAAGGTTATTGGAAGCTGAATTCGTCCCTCCTGGAGGAAGCGGAGATAAGACAGTCCTTTGAGGATTTTCTTCAGAGTCAGGTACCTTTACTGGGCCTTTGTAGTAGTAAGTCAGAGTGGTGGGAGATATTCAAGAAGCGGGTTGCGGGGTTCTTCCGCCAGCTCTCGAGCCTCAGGTCCCTGAACAGGTATCGCCTGTATCAGGGTCTGAGGAGGAAACTCGAGCTTCTCGTCTCGACTGGAGGTAGCCGAGAGGATATCTCCAGAGTGAAATCCTTGCTGATGAGGTGTCAGTACGATAGGCACGCATCTTTGGTTTTTGAGAGGGATTTCGGGAAGTACCGCTCGCCCGACCCTTACAGAAACTGTAAGATGTCAGTGAGTAGTAAAGTCATTTCAGGACTGATCGATAGTACGGGATCTCTGAATCGGTCCAGATCAGGGATCCTGGAGGTTGTCAGATCCTTCTACTCACACCTCTTGGGGAGGAAGGATCTAGATCGGGACAAGATGTCGGCTTTCCTGGCTGAAACCATTCCTGAGCCAGGGGTAGACCCCTCTCTTGATGTTTTGGCAGAAGAAATCAGGGAAGAGGAAGTGAGACTGGCGATCGAGGGGCTTGCCCCTAAGAAGTCTCCAGGTCCGGATGGCTTAACATCCGAGTGGTACAGGACCTTTAAGGAGTCTTTAGCTCCCCTCTTGACTGAGGTATTTAATGAGTGTCTCTCCTCGGGCACTCTGCCAAAGTCAATGAGGAGGTCGGCCCTGATTCTTCTCTCAAAGGGTAAAGATCCTAGCCGGATTGAGAATTGGAGACCCATAGCTCTTCTCAATACGGACAGGAAGCTTCTGGCCAAGATACTGTTTAATCGGTTGGTGAAGTTTGCACCCCGGCTCCTTTCGGGGGCCCAGCACTGCTCTGTTCCGGGCCGAAGCACCTTAAGTGCTGTCCTCAGTGTCAGGGAGGCAGTGGAGCGGAGTAGTGCGGGTCTCTGGAAGGGGTACTTGTTGTCCCTGGATCAGGCCAAAGCATTTGATCGGGTGAACCACGAGTACCTCTGGTCCGTCCTCCTGAGATATGGCTTACCGAGTACTTTTGTGAATTGGCTTGTCACCATATATGCAGGGGCAGAGAGTTTCCCACTGGTGAACGGTTGGTCTGGCCGCTCTTTTGAAGTGGGGTCCGGAGTCCGTCAGGGTTGTCCTTTGAGCCCGCTGTTATACGTGTTCGCAATCGATCCCTTCGTTCGGAGGGTAGATTGTGGGCCGTTAGCGGGAGTCGGGATGAGTCTGGCGGAGCTGGATGTCGCCCAGAGAGTGGTGGCGTACGCTGATGATGTCACCATTTTCGTCTCCTCGAGGGTGGAGGTCGAGGTGGTGATGTCGGAGGTGGATCGTTACTCGGAGGCATCCGGGTCCAAGATCAATCGGGATAAGTGTGAAAGTCTCTGGCTGGGAGGGGGAGATCCCACGTTTGATCTCCCGGACACCCTTCCAGGGCTCCAAGAGTCAGCAAAAGTTTTGGGCATCACATTCGGCCAGGATGATTATCCCACCAAAAACTGGGACGGTAAGCTCCAGGATGCCACTCAGAAGGTGGACCAGTGGAAGGGTTGGTCTATGACCCTCAGGGAAAGGGTACACCTGATCAAATCGTACCTGCTCCCCTTGTTTATCTATCTGGGCAGTGTATGTATCTTACCAGAGGCTTACTACACTAGGGTCTACAGCCTGTTTTTCCAACTGTTATGGGGGAACAGGTTGAACCTAGTCAAGAGGGAGGTTACGTACCGCACGAGGAGACTAGGGGGTTTATCTATGGTAAACCCTGTGGTGTTCTTAACGAACACCTTCTTGAAAGCCAACATCGCAAACCTCTGGAAAGAGAGGGCTCCTCCGTGGGTACTCTCCTGCAGGGAGTGGTTTCGGCCTTTCTTCCAGGAATGGGAGACAGGAGGGCAAGTGAAGGACCTCCGTACACCACATGGATATCTTCCGGCTTACGCTACCCCGACTCTGAAGGCGTTACGTCGGTGGGGTCTGGGAGTGTGGGAGATCAGGACCCAGTCAAGGCGTTCCCTTGACAAACGGGTTCTGTTGACCCACTTCCAGAAGCCTCTGGCGCTCAGGGACTGCCCAGGTCGGGATCTGAGGGTTGGTTTAAGTCTTTTGAACTCGAAACGGATCCCCCAGAAGTTTTGGGACTTGGCCTGGCGCTGCTTTCAGGGGAAGCTATGTGTAAGGGACAACCTGAAGTGTAGGAGCTCTGATGACCGGGACTGTCCCCGAGAAGAGTGCGGGAACACGCTGGAAAGCATGGACCACTTCCTGCTTCATTGTCCCTTTAATATAGGGGTCTACAACCGGGTGGGCGCTTCCATCGGCTGGAGTCAACTTGCCGGCCTTGCCTATCCGGAGTGGGCTTATGGAGCATTCAAGATCCTGGGTGGCCGAGATCGGTGCACATTATTTTTAGTTAGCTTAGTGGTTAGGTACCACACGTGGAATGCACGGTGTTTAGTATCTACACAGCGAAAAGTCCTCTCTGAGGTGGAGGTCTGTAGGAATATCACTGGTGACCTCGGGAAGATCAGGTCTTTAGAGTATGGCAGATTGGGTACAAGTAGGGCTTCCCTCCTATGGAGAGGGTTTTCATTTGATGTGCCCTAGATGCTGAACCCTTTGGGGGAGGCACCTTAATTCTGGTTAGGGATAGAGTGGTAGGGTCAGTGTAGGGTCAGTGTGTAGGGACAGCTTAAACTTTAGGGGCAGCGATAGTGTGAGTCTAGGGAAAGTAGGTGAGGGATAGGTTTAAAAATTATTTGGTATCTGGTCTGCCATACTCTGATCCCGGTGGAGGGCTGGCGCATGTCACCTTTAGCTTTTTGTTTTGTTTTAGAGAAATGAGTGTATGAAGGGCTTGCAGGTAACTGAACTTGGGCCTTACAATTGTTATGTTATGTATATAGTAATGTAGTTATATGTATAGTTATGTTATGTATATAGTTATGTTTATGTTAATAAGTGTATAGTATGTGTTTAAGTAATTATGTTGTGTGGCAAACCTTTTGGTGGCATGGCTGAATAGGCCTTGCTTTTACTTTTTTGTATATATGTATATAGGGGGCTATAGAATAGGTTGGGTGGGGGAATGGGGGGTAAGAGGTGAGCTGGGTGGAGCCATTGATGAACAATATTGGACTCCATGATGCCCGGCTCCTGGTGTGGATTATGGACTGGACTGGACATTTATACCATCTCATGGCCAGAGGGGCTGGAGGGGCTTTGGGATTAGATAGTGAAAGAATTGTTATTGTTATTCATTTACCTGTATTTCTGTATTACCGTATATGTATGCTTATTTAATGTTTAGTTACCTTTCGTTTTAGTTAAGGCAGCCGGATCTATTTGTTTTGAAATTTTTTTTTTTTTTTTTTTTTTTTAATATATATTAGGAGAGGATGGGTATGAGTGTGATATCCGCTAATGATGGTGGTGAGGATGGGTGTGAGCGAGTGTGGGATCGGAGGGAGGGAGAGAGAGAGGGAGAGAGGGAGAGAGAGAGGGAGAGAGAGAGGGAGAGAGAGAGAGAGGGAGAGAGAGAGAGAGGGAGGGAGAGAGAGAGAGAGGGAGAGAGAGAGAGAGAGAGGGAGAGAGGGAGAGAGGGAGAGAGAGAGAGAGAGAGAGAGAGAGAGAGAGAGAGGAAAAGGAAAAAAAAAAAGTCTATGTATGTTTATATGTATGTTTATACGTATGTTTATATGTATGTTTATATGTATGTTTTGTCTGTAATGTATCTGCTGCCTGTAAGTCAATATTTTCATTATGTCCAGGTTTGGACGGCTTTTATTTCCTATTGCCGGGCATGGCAGAGTTTTTGTTTGTGTAATTGGTGTGAGTTTGGTGTAATGTATGGTGTTGGGGTACACATATTATTTCATTAGTTTATATATACGTGTACGTAATTAGTTTTAGTTGAAACTGGACTGGCTGGTAAAAGTTTAGTTTTTGTTATAATGACAATTTGTCTTATTTTGTTTCATATTTATGGCGCATGTAAGCTGAGTTTATGTTATGTATTATTGATTATGTCTGTTATGTTTTAGATTTTTATAATAAAAAGATTTACAGGATATAACTCAGGGTCAGTACAGGATAAGTAATGTAATGTATTTACACAGTGACCTCACCAGCAGAATAGTGAGTACAGCTCTGGAGTATAATACAGGATATAACTCTGGATCAGTACAGGATAAGTAATGTAATGTATGTACACAGTGATCTCACCAGCAGAATAGTGAGTACAGCTCTGGAGTATAATACAGGATATAACTCCGGGTCAGTACAGGATAAGTAATGTAATGTATGTACACAGTGACCTCACCAGCAGAATAGTGAGTGCAGCTCTGGAGTATAATGCAGGATCAGTAAATGATATGTAATGTATTTACAAAGTTACATACATCTTTCTGTAGCTTGTATACTGTAGAATGGTCTTCACTGGTGGACTTATACTTTAGATATGGCTGTGTTACCTAGAGGAGACATGTTATTGATTACATTGATTAGTTCCATCTGGTTCTGGGATACTGAAGCCATAAGAGAGTTGGTGAAAGATCAGAGCCAAAGTGCATAGCATCTGTGTAGACGTAGGGAAAGAGGGTTCTTTCAGGCTTCAAAAGCCTTTTAGTGACTTTAACCCCTCTTTGCTGGGTAACATTAAGATATATACCGAGCTATAAGGATCTGTCTGAGATTTCCTGCCCATTAAAAGAGTCTCTGCTGCTACTCCGAGGATACTTATTGTTCTGCTGGGGAAACTTTGCATGATGGCTTTGCAATCTCTTACCAAGCGATCGCCATGTATCGTGTCAGTGATGCCTGAATTGCGTTCCATCTGCTGGAGTACTCCAACCACAAGCATTTATCACCTATCCACTGGCAATCGGTGAGGTTCTTAGGTCACTACCATAACTGATCGCCTGTCTGGTGGGTAGGTGATAAATGCTCATGGCTGGAATTACCCCTTTAGGGTACGTTCACACGTATGCAGATTTGATGCGCAGTATTTTCTGCTGCAGATTTCAATGTAAACTAAATGACCGATCACCGCTTCAAATCCTGCGCATCAAATCTGCGCAGGATTCTGTATGTGTGAACGTAGCCTTAAAGGGGTATTCCACTGGCCCGCGTTCAGAACTAAATGTTTTGTACGCGGTTTTTGCGCTGTGGGGGTCGACCATGCCCCTCGTTACATTGCGGCCACGCCCCCTCAATGCAAGTCTATGGGAGGGGGCGTGACTCTCGTCACGCCCCCTCCCATAGACTTGCATTGAGGGGGCGTGGCCGTGACATCACAAGGGGTGTGGGCGACCCCTGCAGCATGAAAACAGCGTTCGGAACATTGAGTTCCGAACACTGGCCAGTGGAATACCCCTTTAACAGTTGTTGTTGCGGATCAGGCAGATACATTTTTCTTCTTGGCTGCCTAAATTTTTTCCTCCCTTTTTTAAATAGGTTTTTCCAGTTTTTTGCAAATAAATCTTATGCTGTGTTAATAAAATCATCCAATTTTGTTATACACCTTGTATTTCTATTTCTCACAATTTTCTCTGCTTGCACATGATAGATATTATTTCTGACTCTTCGATTTTGAGAACCTGCCTTGATCTTCTGCCACAGCTTTGGGTTTGTTAAAGTGTATCAGGCAGTCCATGTCCTTAAAGAAGCACTCCGGGGAATTTTTTTTTTGCTTTTTTTTTATATGCTTTTTTGTGTTGTCCACAGTGCTCTCTGCTGACACCTGTTGTCTGTCTCAGGAACTGTCCAAAGCAGGAAAAAATCCCCATAGCAAACCTATTCTGCTCTGGACACTTCCTGACACGGACAGAGGTGTCAGCAGAGAGCACTGTGGACAACACAAAAGAGAAATTCAAAAAGTAAAGAATTTCCTCTGTAGCATACAGCTGCTAAAAAGTACTAAGATTTTTTAGTAGAAGTAATTTACAAATCGGTTTAACTTTCTGGCACCAGTGCATTTAAAAAAAAAAAATAATAATGTTTTCCACCGGAGTACCCCTTTAACGTTAAGACCTGCAGTGATCAAACACTTATCTCCTACGCTGTGGTTTGAAATATTCCTGTTCAAAGATGCAAGCAGAGATCTTATAAATGGTGAGAAAGGGATACACAAAGTCAATTATAAAGTTGTGGATGTGTTCACTATACAGTAATTGAGCTTTATTAGCATAAAACTGGACAATCCCTTAAAATCTCCTCTTTCTGGTCTTGCCTGCCTTTCTTTGCCCCCTTATCAATACTTTACCACTGGTTTGGCTTTGCTGGAAGATCTCGCTATTGCTTCATGCCCAACGCCGTACAGAGTCGTGCTGCCCCCTTGCTTCTTGCTCGGGAACTAATGGAATTGATGCGTTAGGATGTAACTTGTTTTTTTATGAATATCTTTTGTATTTTCCGACACTGATACCTCAAATAGTTGTATATAGGAACATTTCTCTCAGTTTTCAATTCAAGTCCTTCAGTAAACCCAAGTCCCTAACGCTTATATGTGTGGGTTCTGTATTGCGGCCATCTCTGGAGTATGTAGGGGCATTTATAAATAGGGTTGGTCTTCACGTCTGTTTTTGCCTTCTGGCTCCAGAAAGTTAAACAGATTTGTAAATTACTTCTATTAAAAAAATCTTAATCCTTTCATTACTTACGACCTTCTGAAGTTAAGGTTGTTCTTGTCTGTCTAAGTGCTCTCTGATGACACGTGTCTCGGGAAACGCCCAGTTTACAAGCAAATCCCCATAGCAAACCTCTTCTAAACTGGGCATTTCCCGAGACAGGTGTCATCAGAGAGCACTTAGACAGAAAAGAACAACCTTAACTTCAGAAGCTCATAAGTACTGAAAGGATTAAGATTTTTTAATAGAATTAATTTACAAATCTGTTTAACTTTCTGGAGCCAGTTGATATATAAAAAAAAGTTTTTTCCTGGAATACCCCTTTAACAATCAGCTTCATTGTGTGCACCATCTGCGGTCCATTGTATTCCAGCATTATCTAGTATGGAGAACATGTGGCCAGCAAATGCAATGGGTAGCAGTATATAGCCTAGGTGTCCAACTAGCGGCCCTTTCGCTGTTGCAAAACAACAACTCCCAGCATTCCCGGACAGCCAACGGCTGTCCGGGAATGCTGGGAGTTGTCGTTTTGCAACAGCTGGAGGTCCACAGGTTGGACACCTAAGGTATGGTCACAAAACACTTTCTTTGAGTAAACCTACTCAATGCCACATTTCAGGAGCTATCTCTGGGGGTACATTACCGTGGACTCCACTGATTGTTAGGGTGATGGGGTCTGTGATGCTCTTTAGAGTCCATTGACAGAACCTCCTTTGCATTCATTACACATCCATTGAACTTAAAGGGGTACTCCGGTGGAAAACATTTTTTTTTATTTTTTTATATCAACTGGTGCCAGAAAATTAAACAGATTTATAAATTACTTCTATTAAAAAAATCTTAATCCTTCCAGTACTTATTAGCTGCTGAATACTACAGAGGAAATTCTTTTCTTTTTGGAACACAGTGCTCTCTGCTGACATCTCTGTCCATTTTAGGAACTGTCCAGAGTAGGAGAAAATCCCCATAGCAAGCATATGCTGCTCTGGACAGTTCCTAAAATGGACAGAGATGTCAGCAGAGAGCACTGTGCTCATGATATCAGCAGACAGCTCTGTTTTTCAAACGGAAAATAATTTCCACTGTAGTATTCAGCAGCTATTAAGTACAGGAAGGATTAAGATTTTTTAATACAAGTAATTTACAAATCTGTTTAACTTTCTGGCACCAGTTGATTTAAAAAAAAAATAGTTTTTCACCAGAGTACCCCTTTAAAGGGGTACTCCGGTGGAAAACATTTATTTATTTATTTATTTTTTTAAATCACCTGGTGCCAGAAAGTTAAACAGATTTGTAAATGACTTCTATAAAAAAAAAGAAATCTTAAACCGTCCAGTACTTATTAGGAAGTTCCTTATTAGGAAGTTCTTTTCTTTTTGGATTTATTTTCTGTCTGTCCACAGTGCTCACTGCTGGCACCATTTTAGGAACTGTTCAGAGCAGTATATGTTTTCTATGGGGATTTTCTCCTGCTCTGGACAGTTCCTGATACAGACAGAGGTGTCAGCAGAGGGCACTTTGGACAGACAGAAATGAAATCCAAAAAGAAAATAATTTACTCTGTAGTATTCAGCAGCTAATAAGTACTGGAAGAATTAGGATTTTTTAATAGAAGTAATTTAGTAATCTGTTTAACTTTTTTGGCACCAGTTGATTTTAATTAATTTAAATTACATTTAATTAAATGTAGTCATTAATAGAACTACGTTACAAGGGTGGACGTGGCACCATCATTTTGCGTCCACAGAGAGTCCCACCTAATGGGCCCCCGCCGCTATACTAACTTCTGTGTGTCTTATTGCAGAATAGAAGTAAAATGTTTAGGTGCTCTACAAGCTTTGGAGACTTGGGTTTACCAATGTATAGATGCCACCACTATTCCAGAGTGCCATGAGCTAAGACGTGGCCTCTCTATTAGACTAAGACGCTAACGTAGAGGACAATGCTATTGATCTCTATGTATACAGTGTATAATCCATCATATTTTAGATCCATTGTGTATTTAGCATTGTGTCATTATGTAAGATAAGGGACATCCCGACCAAGTCTACTTTCCAGTTTCTCCTTTCTACTCGTCTTTCCTTGCTTTTGTGGTGCCACGACTTTCCGAGCTGCCATCATGAGTGATGTGATGCCGAATTTTCGCTATCCTGTCTCTCACCGTGGTTTCCCTCTCTCCTTGTTCCTCTTCCCTTGGCTTCTCTCCTACGTTCAGCTCTTCCTTCTGTGACCTGCCTCCCTCTCTCAGATATCAACGATAACCAGAACCTTAAGAATAAGTACTTGCTATCCAATGAGAATCAACGGCCTGGCAATTTCTCCACAGCCTCCATGAGCTCACTGGCATCTTCCCCATCATCCTGTTCTCTCAGTAGTCAGGTGGGGTTGTCTACGGTGACCAGCATCCAGGAAAGGATCATGTCCACCCCCGGAGGAGAGGAAGCCATTGAGCGGCTCAAGGTAAGCCGAAATGCATTTACATTGTCTCTCTATCAGGGTGAAGTGTGCAGAATGGGCCTTCACCCAACCATTCATGATGTATGCATCTCCATCATTACGTGAGGCAGTGGAGTCATCTGCAAAACAATAAGGATCACCTTAGATCCACCTTAGATCCATTCATCTTAGATGTAGAGTCTAAACTCACCGATCAGCCAACCATCCAATATGTATGGGGCCTTGTCATGGAAATATTAAAGGGGTATTCCAGGAAAAAACTTTTGTTTAGATCAACTAGCTCCAGAAAGTTAAACAGATTTGTAAATCACTTCTATTGAAAAATCTTAATCCTTCCAATAATTAACAGCTGCTGAAGTTGAGTTGTTCTTATCTGTCTGGAAACAATGCTCTCTGCTGACATCTCTGCTTGTCTCCGGAACAGCACAGAGCAAAATAGGTTTGCTATGGGAATTTGCTTCTACTCTGGACAGCTCCCAAGGCATGTGTCATCAGAGAGCACTTAGACAGAAAAGAACGACTTAACTTCAGCAGCTCATAAGTACTGAAAGGATTAAGATTTTTTAATAGAAGTAATTTACAATTCTGTTTAACTTTCTGGAGCCAGTTGATATATAAAAAAAAGTTTTTTTTCCTGGATAACCCCTTTAAGTTGTCACATTGCCTTCATTTTGTGCGATATGGCGTAGATTCATGTGTTGTCGACTGGTCACCATTGCTGCAGATGTGGTGGGTATTGATGGCACATGGAGGTGTGTAGTATCTTCTGTAGGCTGAATCATTACCTTGTAACCTAATGCGGACTGTACGTATGGGCGTGGCTTTATACTGTATGTGGGAGTGGCTTTGTAAACCCTCCCTTTTTTGTTAGGTATAAATAAACATAACCCACACCAGCAAGGGGGGATTTCTTCCTGAAGCTGGTGGGAGAAACCGCCTTGTTTGGATTACAATATGTTGTTTGTGTTTCTTCAACTATGGCGAATTCGCTATCCCGGGCAGGCACCACTGAAGCTGAATATTATTACAAGTCTGGATTCCTACGACAGCCTCCCGACATATGCGTGTTTGATTTCAACTACCCAATCTTTGTGTTCTCTGGGACATACCGTATATACTCGAGTATAAGCCTTCCCGAATATAAGCCGAGGCCCCTAATTTCACCCCAAAAACCCAGGAAAAGTTATTGACTCGACTATAAGCCTAGGGTGGGAAATACATCATCCCCCCATGTCATCATCCAGACCCCCGTCATAATCACCCTGTCATTTTCACCCCCATCATCTTCCCCCCCCCCCTTTTATCATCACCACCTGTCAATCCCTTTCAGTGGTCTTCGACCTGCGGACCTTCAGATGTTGCAAAACTACAACTCCCAGCATGCTGGGAGTTGTAGTTTTGAAACATCTAGAGGTCCGCAGGTTGAAGACCATTGCGGCCTTCGTCATCATCCAGACACCCCCCCCCCCCTTTAGTTTTCTACTCACCTCACCTCGGTGCGAATGAAGGGTGAACTGGTCCGGGCCATCTTTGCTGCAGGGACCGTCCGGTGGGGAGGGTTAGTCGTTCCGGGCTGTACATTTTCACCGGGAGGCCCCCTTCTCCGCTCAGGACTGGCCCCGGACTAGTGACGCTGCCTTGACGATAACGCACAGGGACGTTCATGCGCAGGTATGTCTGCTGCGCACGGACGTCCCTGTGCGTCGTCGTCAAGGCAACGTCACTATGCCGGGGCCGGCCCGGAGCGGAGAAAAGGGCCTCCCAGTGAAAATGGACAGCCCGGAACGACTAACCCTCCACACCGGACGGTCCCTGCAGCATAGATGGCCCAGACTAGCTCACCCTTCATGAAGGCCGCAGTGGTCTTCAACCTGTGGACCTCCAGATGTTTCAAAACTACAACTCCCAGCATGCCCGGACAGCCGATGGCTGTCCGGGCATGCTGGGAGTTGTAGTTTTGCAACATCTGGAGGTCCGCAGGTTGAAGACCACTGAGAAGGGATTGACAGGCGGAGAGTTCACTCGAGTATAAGCCGAGGGGGGCGTTTTCAGCACGAAAAATCGGGCTGATAAATTCGGCTTATACTCGAGTATATACAGTAAGCTGGTGCCTTAGCTTTCAGGCAGCATCTTAGCCCCTTCTTCCGATTAAGAACACATGCACACTTATTCTAGCTGACCGTGCATGTGTATTGGGGGGGGGGGGGGATTGCAAAATTGAAACTGAAACCATGAAATGTAAAATCTTGGCTAAGAGTTGCTCTGCAGCATCTGACTTTTTTTGTGCCCCAAGAGCAACCTATACCTTTTAAGATCGCGATGAATCCATCTACCATGACCTCATAACCACACATAAGGAACCCTGTGGAATTGTAAGTTTCGCCCTGGCTCTCCTGTTCCTCTTTACGGCCCATTGTTCTGCCTTTCATACAACTTCCTGTTTTTACATTTCTCTCAATGCAGTTTTCGTGCAGTTCATGGAAATCCTGTCACGTAAAGGCCCCAGGGTAGACAACGTACTACGGTCCCATCACGTTTCATTTCTTCTGTGATTGCTTAAAGCTTTAAAGGGGTAATTTGGTGGGAAAACAATTTTTTTTATTTTTTTATATTCAACTGGTGCCATAAAGTCAAACATATTTGAACATTACTTCTATTTAAAAATCTTAATCCGTCCAGTACTTATCAGCTGCTGTATGCTGCACAGGAAGTTCTTTTCTTTTTGAATTTCTTTTCTGTCTGACCACAGTGCTCTCTGCTGACACCTCTGTCTGTGTCAGGAACTGTCCATAGTAGGAGAAAATCCCCATAGCAAACCTCTCCTGCTCCGGACAGTTTCTGACATGGGCAGAGGTGTCAGCAGAGGGCACTGGGGTCAGACTGGAAAGAACTACACAACTTCCTCTGGAGAATACAGCAGCTGATAAGTACTGGAAGGATTAAGATTTTTAAGTAGAAGTAATTTACAAATCTGGCACGAGTTGATGTAAAAAAAAATTGTTTTCCACCGGAGTACCCCTTTAAAGCTTTAATGAAAATTTTTCATTAGAAAATGACCTATGGATGAAATCAAGTTTTTATGTTAAACGTCTTTCTTAGGGTGCACCACATTTTCTTCATACAGTGACCGGATCCGTCTGGAAGATGTCAAAACCGGGGCGCTCCCGTGTCCCAGCCGGACCCAGCCCACATCTCTTTGATTTAAAGGAGTGTTCCAGGAAAAAACTTTTTTTATATATAATCAACTGGCTCCAGAAACAGATTTTTAAATGACTTCTATTAAAAATGTTTAATCCAGTAGTTATCAGCTGCTGAAGTTGAGTTATTTTCTTTCTGACAACAGGGCTCTCTGCTGACACATTTGCTTGTCTCAGGAACTGTCTGAAGCATTAGAGGTTTGCTATGGGGATTTTCTCCTACTCCGGACAGTTCCTGAGACAAGCAGATGTGTCAGCAGAGAGCACTGTTGTCAGATAAATGAACAACTCAACTTAAGCAGCTGATAAGTACTGGAATGATTAAGATTTTTTTTATAGAAATCATTTACAAATCTGTTTAACTTTCTGGAGCCAGTTGAGATATATTTATATTATATATAAGTTTTCTTTTCCTGGAATACCCCTTTAAAGCATCAGTCAGTGGTTCCCTTTAGGTGAAATATCAGTGTTTCCCAACCAGTGTGCCTTTAGCCAAAGCCTTTCTGGGCATGCTGGGAGATGTAGTGTTGCAACAGCTGGAGGCACACTGGAAACATTGTGATATATAATGGAAAATAGATCAGGCTTGGCTGAGACCGTTCTATCTCACAGCAGTGTTATATATCTCTGTATAACAAGGTTTGGCACAGTTGTCACTTTTTGCCCAATTTAAGATTTTAGTATTGCGATAGTTCAGGAGCCACAGGTTGTGAATGGCTGGTAAAGCAGATTACCACTGGATATTTGGGGGGACCTCTTCCTCACATCTGCCCCCATCCAGCTTCTCTCCAGTGGTACAGAACAGAGACTGCACAGTGTTATGGCTGAACAGTTCTCCTATTGTGTGCCGCACAGAAGTGGCTCAAGCTGTTGCACATTGCATTTGTATGTAGAACGCAAAGAATAGACCTATTCTTGGGCATGATTTTCCCTGTGCACTGATCACGCCACTCCAGTGCCTGATGTAAACAGGGACATCACCATGAGGCCTTTATCTCTGCTTTATCTAAACTCATGCGGTTGGCATCGTCTGCCAGTCCTCACCATACTTCTGCAGTTTTCAGATATACTTTGTGTATCAGTTCCTCACAATTGTCATGTCTGCTTATAGTTATTGAATGGAAACCTTCCTTGTTTATTTCAGAATAATAAAAATCTGTTCTGGTCCAGTGATCATCAGTATTGTACAGGTAGAGCCCGTGCATGTAAACCATGAAGTTTTTTTCGGTAGAGCCCGTGCACCCTGCAAAGTTAATTCTTACCAGAGACCTCGCATCAGTGTGATCTGATACATAGTTTTGCCTTCTGCATGTAAACCATGAAGTTTTTTTCGTTCACTGACTATAAGCAGAGATCTGAAAAACCATAAAGTTTATCAATCTGCTGATCTCTGCTGTGAAAGGTGGCGGATCCAGTGTTATCTCTCTACTGGTGTCACAATTGACTGTTCTCCAAAGAAGAAAGACATTAATGCTCCCTCGGAAGGACAGAAGCTGAGTGGAGAAAAAGCCTGTAAAATACCGGACTCCAACTTGACCCCATTTAATTAAATCAATGCGATCGGTTGGGACCTGGCATTGTCAGCTGTAGAGCACAGCTGACAATGCCAGGTCCCAACCGATCGCATTGATCGGGTCCGTTCTGGGTCCTTTCTGGGTCCGTTCTGCACAGAAATTTGACACGAACGTGACCGAGCACAATGGCAGTGTGCACTTTTCGGGAAATTATTTGTACAACACATGACAGTTAACATAGTTTTAGTCCTAGTGGCCAGAATGAAAACTGCAAGATTGTAGGATAATTATAAAATATAGATAGTAAAATGGAAAATTAGAAAAAACATCACCAAAATACAATTAACCTAAAAACTTGATTTAAAAAAAATAGGTCATTTTCTGATGGCACATGGAAAGGTGAGACTGGGCAACACCATAGCCACACAACCTTCTCGCTTACACAACAATGGCTGTGTCTTTTGAGGTAATCCTAACTTGGGACATCTTAAAGGGGTACTCCGCTGCTCAGCACTTGGAACAACCTGTTCCGAAACGCTGGAGCCGGCGCCAGGAGCTCGTGACGTAATAGCCCCGCCCCCTCATTGGGAGGGGGCGTGACATCATGAGTGGGGTGGGGCTATGACGTCACGAGCTCCCGGCGCCGGCTCCAGCGTTCGGAACAGTTTGTTCCAAACGCTGAGAAGTGGAGTACCCCTTTAAACACATATCCATGTACAGCTATGATTGGCGGAGCCCGGGTGCAGAGACCCCCACTGATTTGCTATATTGAAGGGGCAGAAACTTGCTGTGCTGTTTCAGGTTTGATCTGCTCGGCTAGGCTGTCTTTGTAAAGCTAATATTAAGGAACACGGTGTAACAGAAAGTCTATGAAACGATACACAATGTTACTCCTACCCAACACGAGCCAATGACAGCTAAAAGGGTCCAGTGCTCATCCCTATGTCTCTGGGATCAGTGAGGGTCTCAGCACCTGGACTACCACCGATCAAAACTCTGTTACTATGTTATGACAGATGTTTGGAATTAGTTTGGAAGTAGACTCTCTGAAGTTTGGAATCAGTTTGGAAGTAGACTCTCTGAAGTTTGGAATCAGTTTGGAAGTAGACTCTCTGAAGTTTGGAAGTAAACTCTCTGAAGTAGACTCTCTGAAGTTTGGAATCAGTTTGGAAGTAGACTCTCTGAAGTAGACTCTCTGAAGTTTGGAATTAGTTTGGAAGTAGACTCTCTGAAGTTTGGAGTTAGTTTGGAAGTAGATGCTCTGAAATACCACAAACCCTTATCCTGACCTGTATAGAGGTTCTATAATGCCTGTATGTATTACACACATCTGATTCGTGTCTGAACTTCCTCCAGGAATCTGAGAAAATTATCGCAGAACTCAATGAAACCTGGGAAGAGAAACTTAGAAAAACGGAGGCTATCCGCATGGAGAGGTATGATACACCTGTATGATAATTACAAAGAGCTGAGTTTTTCAACCAGTGTGCTTCCAGCTGTTGCAAAACTACAACTCCCAGCATGCCCAGACAGCCATCGGCTGTCTGGGCATGCTGGGAGTTGTAGTTTTGCATTATCTGGTGGGCTACAGTTTGGAGACCACTGCTGTAAAGCAATGTTCCACAACCTGTGGCTCCAAAGCTCTTGCAAAACAACAACCCCCCACAATGCCTAGACAGTTGTATGTTGTCATTGCATGATGGGAGTTGCAGTTTTGCAACAGCTGGAGAGCCACACGTTAAGGCACATGGCCCCAGAGCAGTGGTCTCCTGTTTTATGGATTCCTTTATTGGTGCAGCTCCTTGAATCTGCAGTGATCATGACAAGCGCTCATGAGATCTATAGATCTGGTACTTGTAGGATTCTTTACATAATGTGGATACCATCCTGATCCTTTCCACTGTTTCCATTTTAGAGAGGCGTTACTGGCAGAGATGGGGGTGGCAATTCGAGAAGATGGTGGAACATTGGGGGTCTTCTCGCCTAAAAAGGTAAAGACTTGACTTCTGAGCCGACCTGGTACAATCTGAGTTCTTCTGCATCTGCCGGGTGACATTGATGTGACTTTGCTAGATAAAATATTAACTTATCTGCAGTATGTTCTGCTGGAACATATAGTTAATAAAGTTTTTGGAGATATAAGCGCTGACATGTTCTGCTGGTGCTCGCTATTTTGCGGGATGTTCGCCCGTATTTTCTGGGCAGATATTCCGCTGATTTGTGCCCAATATGCTAATGATCCGGTTGGTGCACCCTGACGTTCAGCCCACTTTTTCCCCTGTCCATCCTGCATTATGAATACGCATAACTCTACCCTTGTACACCCGGAAGCGGCGCATGCGCAGTACTGCACAGGGGAGTTATATGCATACTCACAGACTAGATAGTCTAAGTCTCTCTATTAAAGGGGTACTCCGGTGGAAAACTTTTTTTTTAAGTGAACTGGTGCCAGAAAGTTAAACACATTTGTAAATTACTTTCACTTCTATTAAAAAAATCTTTACCCTTCCAGTACTTTTTAGCAGCTGTATGCTACAGAGGAAATTCTTTTCTTTTTGAATTTCTTTTTTGTCTTGTCCACAGTGCTCTCTGCTGACACCTCTGTCCGTGTCAGGAACTGTCCAGAGCAGCAAAGGTTTGCTATGGGGATTTTCTCCTGCTCTGGACAGTTCCTGACACGGACAGAGGTGTCAGCAGAGAGCACAAAAAAGAAATTCAAAAAGAAAAGAATTTCCTCTGTAGCATACAGCTGCTAAAAAGTACTGGAAGGGTAAAGATTTTTTTAATAGAAGTCATTTACCAATCTGTTTATCTTTCTGGCACCAGTTGATAAAAAAAAAAAAATGTTTTCCACCGGAGTACCCCTTCAGGGTGCGTTCACACGCTATTTGTTTTTGCAGGTTTTCTGCTGCGTATTTGAAAGGGGGTGGGCTCTTCTCGGCTGTCCATAGCAGATTTTCCGTGGCGGAATTTACGCCACAGTCCCGCAGCGTAAATTCCTCTGTGGAAAATCTGCTGCGGAAAGCCGAGAAGAGCCCGCCCCCTTTCAAATACGCAGCGGAAAACCTGCAAAAACAAATAGCGTGTGAACGCACCATTAAGGCCACCTTCAGTGGCTTGGTTAGATTGCGTCCTTTATCCATTGGAATCTTCATTCATAAAACTTCTGTCTATACTCGCCATTTGTAAATGTCTCTAGTTTCCTGTCTTCATATCACGTTTCATTCTCTCTCAGATTTCCTCCATGTATTTTGATGAATATTTTGACTCCCTTTCTGCAGATCAGGTCTGTCGTAGTAGCCAGTTCACAAGCCAAGTCTGTACCCTTGAACCTAGTAGTATAGTAGTAATCCTTATAAAAATAGTGGTATTACCCATAGCATCCTATCATCTAGAAAATAAAGTAGACTTTAATAGGCTTCTATACCTCCCATCTCCAGTACAGTGATCCCTCAACCTACAATGGCCTCAACATACAATAGTTTCAACATACAATGGTCTTTTCTGGACCATTGTAAGTTGAAACCAGACTCAACATACAATACTACGGACAGTCCAGATCTATGAAACGTGTCGATGGCCGGAAGAACCGACCAATCAGAATGGGCAATTTACTGGTAAAACCCCTGTATTACTGAAGTGTATGCACTGACTGGTGTCTGGTAGCGCCCCCTACAGTACAGGGAGGTATTACAATTTCTATACTACTCCTTACCTGTATTACTGAAGTGCATGCACTGACTGGTGTCTGGTAGCGCCCCCTACAGTACAGGGAGGTATTACATGTTCTGTACACTTTACCTGTATTACTGAAGTGTATGCACTGACTGGTGTCTGGTAGTGCCCCCTACAGTACAGGGAGGTATTACATGTTCTGTACACTTTACCTGTATTACTGAAGTGTATGCACTGACTGGTGTCTGGTAGCGCCCCCTACAGTACAGGGAGGTATTACATGTTCTGTACACTTTACCTGTACCAGGGTTAGCTGCTCCTTTGGACACCAGGTGAGGGCGACTCCATGTTACTTTTTTAGGACATTGCATGTTCTGTACAAGACCCTGAAGAAGCTCCTGTCCTCTACATAGACCAGTGTTTCCCAACCAGGGTGCCCCCAGCTGCTGCAAAACTACAACTCCCAGCATGCCCGGACAGCCAAAGGCTGCCAGGGCATGCTGGGAATTGTAGTTTTGCAACAGCTGGAGGCTCCCTGCTTGGGAAACACTGACATAGACAGTGATTACAGCTCCCAGCAGATCTTTCTTACTTTTATATGTAAGGATTTGCTTTATCGGTATTAGTTAGCTACTTATTTTTCTTTAATTCTCCCTTTTTTACTATTTTTAGATGACATTTTGGTGGCTTCAGAACCAATTACCAGGTTTCCATAGAGTTCTGGTCTCAACATACAATGGTTTCAACATACAATGGTTGTCCCGGAACCAATTAATATTGTAACTTGAGGGACCACTGTACATTAGCATTACTGTCATTTACATAATCTTTTGGCATGTCATGAAGACATGTCAAAAGTTCAGATTGAATCAGATCAGGGTGAACCGAGTGAAGCACCTTATGAAGTGCTTCGCTCCCCAACTGACTGTCAGATGCAACTGATGTGCTCCATAAATTATAATGAACAGCATCCATCAGATCGAGCGGCCAGCTGCGGAGTGTAGCACGATTCAATGCACTTCACCTGGTCATACCTTACGATACGATAGAGAGTACCCGGTGCCAACAACATTTTGACATGTCAAAAGTTTCTGTAAATGACAGTAGCACTATAAGCCGGCCATACACATTATACTAAATGGGTGCTCAGGAGGAAAAAAAATGTATCAACTGGTGGCAGAAAGTTGTATAGATTTGTAAATTATATCTATTTAAAAATCTTAACCCTTCTAGTACTTATCAGCTGCTGTATGCTCCAGAGGAAGTTGTGTAGTTCTTTCCAGTCTGACCACAGTGCTCTGTTGACACCTCTGTCCGTATCAGGAACTGTCCAGAGTAAGGCTGGGTTCACACTACGTTTTTGCCATACTGTTTTCAATCCGTTTTTCTAAAGAAAACCGTATGGCAAAAAAACGGATGGAACAGTATGGAAAAAAGTAAACCGTATGCGTTTTTAAACAGTATACTGTTTTTAAAAGTGCATACAGTTCCGTCAGTTTTTAGAGAAAAAAAACCCATACGTTTTTGAAAATTTTGTCCATTTTTAATGGGAGGGGTCTTGGGTGGGGACTTTAGGATTCAAATGCACATGTGCAAAGTAAAAACGTATACGTTTTTCCCATATGGAACCGTATACATGTGCGTTTCCCATTGACGTCCATGTAAAAAAAAAAAACGTATGCGGTTGCAGTACGGTTTTTAAACCGGAGACAAAATTGTGGTCAACCACGGTTTTGACTCCGGTTTAAAAACCGTACTGCAACCGCATACGTTTTTTTTAACATAGACATCAATGGGAAACGCACATGTATACGGTTCCATATGGGAAAAACGTATACGTTTTTACTTTGCACATGCGCATTTTTGAATCCTAAAGTCCCCACCCAAGACCCCTCCCATTAAAAATGGACAAAATTTTCAAAAACTTATGGTTTTTTTTTTTCTATAAAAACTGACGGAACTGTATGCACTTTTAAAAACAGTATACTGTATAAAAACGCATACGGTTTACTTTTTTCCATACTGTTCCATCCGTTTTTTTTGCCATACGGTTTTCTTTAGAAAAACGGATTGAAAACAGTATGGCAAAAACGTAGTGTGAACCCAGCCTAAGAGAGATTTGTTATGGGGATTTGTTCCTAATCTGGACAGTTCCTGACACGGACAGAGGTGTCAGCAGAGAGCACTGTGGTCAAACTGGAAAGAACTACACAACTTCATCTGGAGCATACAGCAGCTGATAAGTACTGGAAGGATTAAGATTTTTAAATAGAAGTCATTTTCAAATCTGTATAACTTTCTGGTGCCAGTTTATTGAAAACAAACTTTTTTCTTCTTGAGTACCCCTTTACCACCCGTACCTGTACACAATGTAGTTACCCCAAAATGTTTAATATAGTTCCCCTAGTGCTAACCATATATTAAGTGAATGTTATACTGCCTGTAGTAGTAGCCATAGAACAGTTCTTGGAGCTGTAGTTCTCCAGTTTTAGTAGCAAATGTAGCAGGAAAGAAACTAATCAGGTGACCTCATATATATATATATATATATATATATATATATATATAATATAATATAAACATTTCTCATTCTGCCTTCCATCTGTCCATGTGTCTCCTGTGCTTTCTGTCTCTGTCCTGACTGATTTCCATACAGATCTCCTCACCCAGCCTCTGCGATCTCATGGCTGACTCCAATGGGGTCTTCTCCCCAAAGAAGGTTTGTTGTAGCAGTGAGATCACCACTAGAATAGACGGTCCCTTAAAAGAGAATAATACCAGTGTTTGTGTGTGCCGTTCTTAGCAACATCCTAATTTATTTCATGTGTAATGTGGATTTTCCCATTGACGTTTTACTTTACTGGTTGATATGAACAACATGCAAAGTGAGTTCCTTTTGATTTTTTAAGATCTCTGCTTCCTGTCAGTAAGTGCAGATGGCCTGCTGTTTACATTCACAGCAAACTACCTTACCTTACCTGACTACATCTGTGTTTCCCAACCAAGGTGCCTCCAGCTGTTGCAAAACTACAACTCCCAGCATGCCCGGACAGCCTTTGGCTGTCCGGGCATGCTGGGAGTTGTAGCTTTGCAACAGCTGGAGGCACTCAGGTTGAGAAACACTGCTGCAGTCTATCTGGTAAGGAAGTTTGCTGTGAATGTAAAACAATTGTCAGAATTAGCGGAAATTAAAATCACTTAAAGGGGTTCTCGGCTGGAAAATATTTATTTATTTATTTTTAAATCAACTGGTGCCAGAAAGTTAAACAGATTTGTAAATTACTTCGATTTTAAAATCTTTATCCTTCCAGTACTTATCAGCTGCTGTATACTACAGAGGAAGTTCTTTTCTTTTTGAATTTCCTTTCTGGCAGATCACAGTGCTCTCTGCTGACACCTCTGTCCATTTTTAGGAACTGTAGAACAAGAAGTCCCAGCACTCACCAGATTGCAAGCCAATTTTCATTTATTGTTCACAAGGAAACAGGACGCGTTTCGGCAAAGCCTTCCTCTGCTTTGCCAAAACGCGTCCTGTTCCCTTGTGAACAATAAATGAAAATTGGCTTGCAATCTGGTGAGTGCTGGGACTTCTTGTTCTACATGCTTTGACTTTTTCCACGTGCACCTCCCACCACAGAAGTGCCGACTCCTTCTCCTAGACTACATTTTTAGGAGCTGTCCATAGTAGGAATAAATCCCCATAGCAAACCTATGCTGCTCTGGACAGTTCCTGACATGGACAGAGGTGGCAGCAGAGAGCACTGTGGTCAGACTGGAAAGAACTACACAACTTCCTCTTGAGCATACAGCAGCTGATAAGCACTGGAAGGATTGATATTTTTTGATAGAGGTAATTTACAAATCTGTTTAAACTTTCCGGCATCAGTTTATTTAAAAAAAAAATGTTTTCCAGCCGAGTACCCCTTTAAGGTGTACCAGAGATTTAGAAAAGAATCTGTAATTTCAGTGTCAAAAGTTTTTATCGGTCAGGGTCTGAATGTTCAAATCCAGACCAATGACGAGAACGAGCAGTGAGAGAAGCGCAGCCATGTGCTTCTCTCCCCACTCTGTTAGACCTGGCCCCATAGACTTGTAATATGAGGCCGTCCAGGTCATATGACACAGATCCGGGAGAGAACGCTCTGAGCACGCACTCCTTCTGCCTCGATCTCGTGATCGGTCAAGGTCTGAACACCCAGTCCCTGATAGATCAAAACTTTTGACTCTGTAATGTGTTACTGTGACTATAACCTTTAAAGGGGTACTCCGCCCCTAGACATCTTATCCCCCATGCAAAGGATAGGGGATAAGATGTCAGATCGCCGCGGTCCCCCGGGATCGCCGCTGCGGCACCCTGCTGTCATTACTGCACAGAGTGAGTTCGCTCTGCACGTAATGACGGGCAGTACAGGGGCCGGAGCATCGTTACATCACGGCTCCGCCCCTCATGACGTCACGGCCCGCCCCCCTCAATACGAGTCTATGGGAGGGGGCGTGGCGGTCGGCACGCCCCTGCCATAGACTTGTATTAAGGGGGCGGGCTGTGATGTCACGAGGGGGCGGAGCCATGATGTCACGCTGCTCCGTCCCCTGTATCGCCCGTCATTACGCACGGAGCGAACTCGCTCTGTGCAGTAATGACAGCAGGGTGCCGCAGCGGTGATCACGGGGGACCGCGGCGATCTGACATCTTATCCCCTATCCTTTGGATAGGGGATAAGATGTCTAGGGGCGGAGTACCCCTTTAATACGGTAGACTGGATGGCCCCCTTTAAATGTTCTGTTCTAGCTGGCAGCCTACGTAAGAGATTTTTTTTTTGGATCTCCTACTAATCCCGTAATATTTTATTATAGACTCCGCATCTCGTCAATCTCAATGAAGATCCTCTCATGTCAGAGTGCCTATTGTATTACATAAAGGACGGCATAACCAGGTGGGTTCTCTTACTTTACCCTAATAGCGGCTGTACACGTGTTTATAGCGACTTGTGATGGCAATTCCTGTCTTCTATTTGCAGGGTGGGTCAGGCGGATGCAGAAAGGCGCCAGGACATTGTTCTAAGTGGCGCCCACATTAAGGAGGAACACTGTCTATTCCGCAGTGAGAGGATGCCCACGGGAGAAGGTAGCCATCTTTTGTGTTCATTCTTATTCTCCAACCTTCAGCTTTTGCAGAACTACAACTCCTGCCGCATGCTGTCAGGGCATAATGGGTTTTGTAGTTTCGCAAAAGCTGGAGAGCCATAGGTTGGGTCCACTAACACTACATTTTGTTAGACTTGGGCTTAAAGGGGTAGTCCAGTGCTGAAAAACGTATCCCCTATCCTAAGGATAGGGGATAAGTTTCAGATCACGGGTGGTCCGACCCCTGGGGCCCCCCCGCGATCTCCTGTATGGGGCCCCGACTCGCTGGCCAGATAGCGGGTGTTGACCACCGCACAAAGCGGCGGCCAACACGCCCCCTCAATACATCGCTATGGCAGAGCCGGAGATTGCCGAAGGCAACGCTTCGGCTCTGCCATAGAGTTGTATTGAAGGGGGCGTGTCAGCCGCTGCTTCGTGCAGTGGTCAACACGCCCCCTCCCCGTTGGCTTCCGTGGCCCCGTACAGGAGATCGCAGGGGGCCCCAGCGGTCTGACCCCCCCGCGACCTGAAAATTATTCCCTATCCTTAGGATAGGGGATACGTTTTTCAGCACTTATCCTGTAATCGAAAAACAAAGCTATTTTCTTTCAAAAACCCACTCCCTGTCTGTCTCCAGGTTTAGTGTGATTCTGTGGCTCAGTTCCATTGAAATGAATGGAGCCAAGTTGTAATACCACACCCAACCTGGAGACAGAGTGGAGCGGTTTTTGAGAGAAATTACCTCTGTTTTTGAATTCCTGGATAACCCCTTTAAGTTTGACTCTTATTGGAGGTAATAGCTAATGTACAAAGCCTCTTTGCTGAATTCCTTTGACACATTTAGAATTCTCCTTTTCTTCAATATTAGACCCGGATCTTTGGTCTGTTCTGCTCTCTGAATCCATAAATGCGTTTCACTGTCGACTTCCATTATAAATCCAGAATCCATTCTTTTTTTGTTAGTTCGTAGAGCAGCAGGCTATGCTCGTGACAAACTGGTCTTAGATATGTAGATAAAGCTTATTTCACTTTATTCAAGTGTTCCATATTGTAACCTCATCTCTATAGACCAGTGTTTCCCAACCAGTGTGCCCCCAGCTGTTGCAAAACTACAACTTCCAGCATGTCCGGACAGCCGAAGGCTGTCCGGACATGCTGGAAGTTGTAGTTTTGCAACAGCTGGAGGCACACTGGTTAGGAAACACTGCCATAGACATTGTTGAATGCAGAGTACATGATACAAGCCTTTTTTTGGATGAAGATTTGAAAGGCGACGGTGTAAGGGTGCGTTCACACTACGGAATTCCCGCGGAATTCCACGAGCAGAACTCCGCGGTGCGAACTTAACATTAGTGTGAATGGGTCTCCGCGAGACCTGTTCACACTGCGGAATTTCCGCGGCCGGCAATTCTGCCGCTGAAATTGTTTCGCGCAAAGAAAGAACATGTTCATTCTTTGCGCGGATTCTGCGAGCACTGCATAGCCTTCAATGGTGACGGCTCAGTGCCCCGCGGCCCTAGCGCCGAAGTATCTTCAGCGGCGGATGCCAGGCGGAATCTCTGCTCGCTGGATTCAGCAAGAGGAGATTCCGCAGTGTGAACGCACCCTAACCGAGAGGGATTCAGCTGAATTTAGCAGGATGTACGTGAAAAAAAAAATCCATTAACTCTTTGTCTCTTCTTCCAGTGATTGTGACTCTGGATCCCTGTGAACATTCAGAGACCTATGTGAACGGGAAGAGGGTAGTTCTTCCGGTGCAGCTCCGTTCAGGTAAAGAACCCTGCTTACAAATTCACTCAGCAGATATAATGCTAATCCCTATTCAAAGCTGATCGTGCTTTCAGAAATAAAATGTATATTTGGCCGTTCTAATCATTCATGTAGGATAAAAAGTCTGCGACCACCCCCCCCCCCCCCCTTCCCCGAAACGTCACCCGAACTTACAGTAAATTGGCTAGTAGCGAACCTTCTAGCTCGGCTGTTGATTACTTTAGTCTGCGTAAATTAGTTCAGCTTTCCATGGGCTCCAGTTGCCTGGAAAAGGTGGATACAGTCCTTGGAGACCCAAGACTGTCATCCCGGACTTTTCCGGGCAACCAGAGCCCTTGGAAAGCTGAACTAATTTACGCAGACTAAAGTAATCAACAGCCGAGCTAGAAGGTTCGCTACTAGCCAATTTACTGTTAGTTCGCTCAACTCTAACTATGGTCTATGGGCAGTGGCCCATGAGGTTCAGTCCCATTTACCTTGTGTAATTCCATGGGCAGAAGTGTGGGCAGAAGAGACCCTAATACTAAATGGACTCTCACCTCTGACACTTGGGTTCATGCGTACCACCCCGTATTTAGGGGTAGCGTTGAATTGTAGAGCTGCAGGCCTTCACTAACACTCCTGGGCACCCTTGGCACGGTACCTTTTGGAAATTGTGCAGTACAGTAGTAGAAGAAAAAGAGCAAGTACTAGAAGGGGCGCTTCTTTTGCTTGAATTGGCCATAAAAAAAAGTCAACATTAAAGCATTAATGATTATATTGATACATAAAATAAAAGTGAAAGCAATGCAGGTGAAATCTAAGGAAGGGAGATGCATTCTCCCAAAACATGTTGTTGCTTTTGGTTTTGTTAATTAAAGGGGTTCTCCAGTGGAAAACATTTTATTTATTTTTTTAAACCAACTGGTGTCAGAAAGTTAAACATATTTGTAAATTACTTAAATTAAAAAATCTTAATCCTTCCAGCACTTATCAGGGGCTGCATTTTCCAGAGGAAGTTCTTTTCAGCCTGATCCAGAGGAAATTATTCTCTTTTTGAATTTCTTTTTTGTCTGACCACAGTGCTCTCTGTTGACAACTCTGTCCATGTCAGGAACTGTCCAGAGCAGGAGAGGTTTGCTATGGTGATTTTCTCCTGCTTTGAACAGTTCCTGATATAGACAAAAGTGTCAGCAGAGAGCACTGTGGTCAGACAGAAAAGAAATTAAAAAAGAAATACAACTTCCTGTGTAGCATACTGCAGCTAAGTACTGGAAGGATTAAGATTTTTAAATAGAAGTCATTTACAAATGTTATGTAAAGTAGAAAAAGATAGTGGCACCTAACGGTATAGAAACAAATGCAAAATATCTATTGTATCTATTATAGAGGTCCCACAAATAGCAGACTATAGTGGTAGTCCATGCTCATTCTGAATGTCCTGCGTGACAGTGGCGCCAGGACAGAAACAATGCAAACAAAACCATAATAGTAACAAAGAAAAGGGGTCCGGCAACTCAAGGTCTAGACGCTAGCTGCTAATAGGCTTGAAGTCCGTCCATGGGGCAGAGGTAAGTGCGGGAAGCTCAGGAGGCGATTAACCAGTTGATTTCGTGCAAAAGCACTTCGTCCGGCATCACTGGACTAATACGGCTACTCAAATTTACTATATACACACATGTGACCCCCCTGACCTACGATGGCCCCGACATATAATAATTTCAACATGCGATGGCCTCTCAGAGGCCATTGCATGTTGAAGGCAGCATCAACATACGATGCTTTTGTATGTCGGGGCCATCGCATAAACGGCTATCCGGCAGCGCATACTGCTTCAGCTGACACCGGATAGCCGGTTACGGTGCCCCGTGTGCGCCGGTGATGTCTCCTACCTGTCATCAGGGCTCCGGCGCGTCCTCTTCGGGATCCTCTGCATCGTCGGCGCTCTCCATCGTCGTCATCACGTCGCTGCGCACGCCGCCCCGTCATCCTATAGGAGCGGCGCGCGTAACGACGTGATGGCGGCGATGGAGAGCGAGGATTCCGGGGAAGCAGAGGCCTTGCTGGAGCGTCGGGGACACCTTGGGGACGCGGCGACAGCGATGGAGGGCGACATCCAGGGCAGCGGTGACGAGCGTTGACGGTCCGGAGCGTCGGGGACAGGTGAGTACAACTTCCAGTGGTCTTCAACCTGCAGACCTCCAGATGTTGCAAAACTATAACTCCCAGCATGCCCGGACAGCCAACGGCTGTCCGGTCATGCTGAGTGTTGTAGTTTTGCAGCATCTGGAGGTCTGCAGGTTGTAGACCACTGTCCTATACTTTACATTGCACGGATCCCTCAACATACAATGGTTTCAACAAACGATGGTCCGTTTGGAACTGATTACCATCGTATGTTGAGGGACCACATATATATATATTTCAAAGCAAGGAGCAGCACATCCTAATGGGAAGTGGTAGGTGCAAGCAGGTCTAAGAAGCCCCGGTCCCAGGGCCCAAAAGCATATCCAGGAAAAATAGTAAAAAGTGACCGCAGCACACTGGAGTAACCAAATAATAGGTGGTTTATTCCATTAACAAAAAGTGCAAGGCACTTGTACTTTTTGTTCATGGAAGAAACCACCTACTTGTTGGATACTCCAGTGTTCTGCGGTCACTTTTTACTATTTTTCCTATATATATATATATATATATCAACCAAAAAAGAACCAATCGGAGTCACTTCTAATCAAATAATGTGTCTAAATGACAGCAAGTTCATTAAACATATAAGAAAGAACAATTACATGCAGTATAAAAAGTGTAATGGCAAGAGGAATACAGCATCAATACGGTGATATCACCGGCCCTGCCCACAACCAATCAGTAAGACTATATATAGGTAGGTCACAACCCATAGCAACAAGCATAAGAATAAACGTAGGTTACAAATGGAGTATCACAACATACTATTGTACTAGAGGGTAAGGTATGGCGTATCCACCCTAAAAACTCAAGTGAGAGTAAGTTGCCAACTACTAAAAAAAAGTGACCAGTGCGTATAAATAAATAACCATCTGGGATACAGACCTAATGATCTATTGCCGGAGTACAGGATGATGGCAGGAGCCGGGATAGCACCACTCCAACACACGTTTCGGTATGTCACCTTCATCTGGGAGTGGACAAGTAGCCACAGTTTTCTTCTATGCTCTGTTGTTCTCATATCTTTTTTTATTTTTTTATTATTATTATTATTTTTTTACATTGCAGTTGTTGGGTTTATAGTGAAGATTTTCATGTTTTGTGTCTCTCAGGTAATCGTATTATTATGGGCAAGAACCACGTTTTCCGGTTTAACCACCCCGAACAAACCCGGGCAGAGCGAGAGAAGACTCCTTCAGCCGAGACTCCCTCGGAGCCGGTGGACTGGACCTTTGCCCAGCGGGAGCTCCTTGAGAAACAGGGCATTGACATGAAGCAGGAGATGGAGAAAAGGTAGGTGAAGCTGAATGTGTAAATTCAGGTTAAATTTGGGGCTGTGAGAGACTTGTTAGGCCATGTTCACACGGAGTAAAATCTACGGAATTTCTGCCTGGAAAACACAGGCGGACATTCTGCACATTTGCACCTTCCGGCAGTGCTAGGAGTGTTAGGAAATGCGCCGTCTCCATAGAAGGCAAGGAATCCCATTGAAATCCAAGCAGAATGTTTCCGCCAAATTGCGCCGCGTGAGCATAGCCTTACCGTAGACATGTGATCCACAGAAGCCATTTTGGCTTATATGTCTACAGCAGTGTTTCTCAACTGGCTGTTGCAAAACTACAACTCTCAGCATGCCCGGACAGCCAAAGGCTGTCCGGGCCTGCTGGGAGTTGTAGCTTTGCAACAGCTGGAGGCACACTAGTTTAGGATATTTAAAGGAGTTATCCAGGAAAACATTTTTTATATATATATATATATATATATATATATATATCCCAACTGGCTCCAGAAAGTTAAACAGATTTGTAAATGACTTCTATTAAAAAAGCTTAATCCTTTCAGTACTTATGAACTGCTGAAGTTGAGTTGTTCTTTTCTGTCTAAGTGCTCTCTGATGACACCTGTCTCGGGAACTGTCCAGAGTAGAAGAAAATCATCATAGAAAACCTCTTCTACTCTGTGCAGTTCCCGAGACAAGCAGAGATGTCAGCAGAGAGCACTGTTGCCAGACAGAAAAGAACAACTCAACTTCAGCAACTGATAATTATTGGAAGGATTAAGATTTTTTTAATAAAAGTAAGTTACAAATCTGTTTAACTTTCTGGAGCCAGTTGAGATATATATATAAGTTATGTCCTGGAATACCCCTTTAAACAAGGTTGAGATTTGGAAGGCCTTCTAATTGCATTGTATCCTGTCTTCTGTTTGGAGCTTGAGTTGGAGATCACATAAGATTTCTTAGATGCCATTTAGTTCTAATAGTGATCGTCTTATCCTTCAGGCTCCAGGAAATGGAAATCTTATACAAGAAAGAGAAGGAGGAAGCAGATCTTCTTCTGGAGCAACAGAGACTGGTAAGAACCCCGGACACTCTCCCTCCGCTCTCGCTCACATCTCCCTGACACCAATGTAGTTCTGTACTTCCGAGCTTGCGTATTGCTCTTCTTCTGGATACACATTTACAGGACACATTATAACCTGATGTTTATGTAACATTCAGCATCTACTCTGGCGCTCTGTTATGCATGCTAAATCTCCTCTTAAACTGTGACGCATGAAAGTCTATGGGCTGCCTATGCTTTTAGTAATGTCATCCTTTTTGCTGGAAGTAGGGAACCATTAAATACTTTATTGCCCTTTAGCGATGAGAGGGCAGCTGCAGTTATGGGGGACAGGGCTGCTAATGGTTGTTGCAGCATATTTATCTATATATTTATTTATATATATTTAAAGGGGTACTCTGGTGGAAAACCTTTTTTATTTTTTTATTTATGCTTTAAAGGGGTATTCCAGGAAAAAAAACTTTGATATATATATATATATATATATATATATATATATCAATCTCAATCAATCAATCAACTGGTGCCAGAAAGTTAAACAGATTTGTAAATTACTTCTATTAAAAAATCTAAATCCTTCCAGTAGTTATTAGCTGCTGAATACTACAGAGGAAATTCTTTTCTTTTTGGAACACAGAGCGCTCTACTGGCATCACAAGCACAGTTTTCTCTGCTGACATCTCTGTCCATTTTAGGAACTGACCAGAGCAGCATACGTTTGCTATGGGGATTTTCTCCTACTGTGGACAGTTCTTAAAATGGACAGAGATGTCAGCAGAGAGCACTGTGCTTGTGATGTCAGCAGAGAGCTCTGTGTTCCAAAAAGAAAAGAATTTCCTCTGTAGTATTCAGCAGCTAATAAGTACTGGAAGGATTTAAAAAAAAAAATATTTGAAGCAATTTACAAATCTGTTTAACTTTCTGGCAGCAGTTGATTTAAAAAATAAAAATAAAAAAAAAGTTTTCCACCGGAGTACCCCTTTAACTATATCTTATAGATATTTAACTATATATTTTTATATAACAGATTGTACAGAGCAGTGTTCTAACCAGGGTTTCTTCAGCTGTTGCAAAACTACAACTCCGAGCATGGCCGGACAGCCAAAGGCTGTCCGGGCATGCTGGGAGTTTCAGTTTTGCAACAGCTGCAGGCACCCTGGTTTGGAAACCTTGGAGTAGAAGATTGTAACCCTGTCAAATTGTGGTTGCTTCAAGGAACAGTATCACCCCACCATACAGAATACCTTTCAATTTCCATCACAATGTTGAGAAATCGCAAAATGGAAACATTTCTCCATCTGGCTTAGGATATATTAGATAGTTTTCCGTTGCTGTTCTGCCTTTGTCTCGCTATTTAAGGAATGCATTGTGGTGGCGTCCCTTTAAGGCGGTGTTCTCCAACCTGCTGCACTCCAGCTGTTGCAAAACTACAGCTCCCATCATGTCCTGACAGCTGGAGGCTGTCAAAGCATGACTGAAACCAGTCGGGGCATGATGGGAGTTGTAGTTTTGCAACCACTGCAGAGCCACAGGTAGGGGGAGCACTGCTTTGAGGCACTAGATGCATGGAGTGTACATCGTGTGCTGCGGAGTTTCTTTCCCTGAGACCCTTATATTCATAATAAAGCTCCGGCCATTCATTCGTATAGAGCAGTGTTTTCCAAACATTGTGCCCCCAGCTGTTGCAGAACTACAACTCCCAACATCCCTGGAGGCATTCTGGGAGTTGTAGTTCTGAAACAGATGGTGGCACAATGTTTGGAAAACAGTGGTATACACCCAAACAGTTGTACATCCCACCTATCAGACAGCAGAGGAGCAATTTTGTGGCCCCAATGCATGTCACACTTTAGCAAGGGGCCTACCTGCAAAATGACTTTCCCTCCGACCTGGGTATACCTCAAGTACTGGGTCACTGAGCTATTATTTTTCCTTTACGTCTTAGATGTATTAACCCTTAGTCCATTACCTACACAGGATCTATGAGGCTCGGTACCGTGCATGTTCTCTCCTGTTGCTGCATGCAGTGTGGATCCTATCCCTTACACCATAGGAAGGACGCAATGTCCAGATACATTATATTGTACGTGCCGCTGCCAGAATCCACACACAAAGCCTGGGTTTAACTGGCATGAAAGAGCAGGGGCTAACACTATAGTAACTGAGCCATGTATACACCTATTCTTTCTGTATATACTGTAGACCACTGCCACTCCTCTTTATAGACCATTACCACACCACTATATACCTCTGCCACTCCTCTATATAGACCATTACCACACCACTATATACCTCTGCCACTCCTCTATATAGACCATTACCACACCACTATATACCTCTGCCACTCCTCTATATAGACCATTACCACACCACTATATACCTCTGCCACTCCTCTATATAGACCATTACCACACCACTATATACCTCTGCCACTCCTCTATATAGACCATTACCACACCGCTATACACCTCACCCACTCCTCTATATAGACCATTACCACACCACTATATACCTCTGCCACTCCTCTATATAGACCATTACCACACCGCTATACACCTCACCCACTCCTCTATATAGACCGTTACCACACCAGTATATACCTCTGCCACTCCTCTATATAGACCATTACCACACCACTATATACCTCTGCCACTCCTCTATATAGACCATTACCACACCACTATATACCTCTGCCACTCCTCTCTATAGACCATTACCACACCACTATATACCTCTGCCACTCCTCTATATAGACCATTACCACACCACTATATATACCTCTGCCACTCCTCTATATAGACCATTACCACACCACTATACACCTCTGCCACTCCTCTATATAGACCATTACCACACCACTATATACCTCTGCCACTCCTCTATATAGACCATTACCACACCACTATATAGACCTCTGCCACTCCTCTATATAGACCATTACCACACCACTATATACCTCTGCCACTCCTCTATATAGACCATTACCACACCACTATATACCACTGCCACACCTCTATATAGACCATTGCCACACCACTATATACCTCTACCACTCCTCTATATAGACCATTACCACACCACTATATAGACCTCTGCCACTCCTCTATATAGACCATTACCACACCACTATATACCTCTACCACTCCTCTATGTAGACCATTACCACACCACTATATACCTCTGCCACTCCTCTATATAGACCATTACCACACCACTATATACCTCACCCACTCCTCTATATAGACCATTACCACACCACTATATAGACCTCTGCCACTCCTCTAAATAGACCATTACCACGCCACTATATATACCTCTGCCACTCCTCTACATAGACCATTACCACACCACTATATACCTCTACCACTCCTCTATGTAGACCATTGCCACACCACTATACACGTCACCCACTCCTCTATATAGACCATTACCACACCACTATATATACCTCTACCACTCCTCTATATAGACCATTACCACACCACTATATACACTGCCACTCCTCTATATAGACCATTACCACACCACTATATACCACTGCCACTCCTCTATATAGACCATTACCACACCACTATATACCACTGCCACTCCTCTATATAGACCATTACCACACCACTATATACCTCTACCACTCCTCTATATAGACCATTACCACACCACTATACACGTCACCCACTCCTCTATATAGACCATTACCACACCACTATACACCTCACCCACTCCTCTATATAGACCATTACCACACCACTATATATACCTCTGCCACTCCTCTATATAGACCATTACCACACCACTATATACACTGCCACTCCTCTATATAGACCATTACCACACCACTATATACCACTGCCACTCCTCTATATAGACCATTACCACACCACTATATACCTCTACCACTCCTCTATATAGACCATTACCACACCACTATATACCTCTGCCACTCCTCTATATAGACCATTACCACACCACTATATACCTCTACCACTCCTCTATATAGACCATTACCACACCACTATATACCTCTGCCACTCCTCTATATGGACCATTGCCACACTGCTATACACCTCTGCCAATCCTCTATATAGACCATTACCACGCCACTATATATACCTCTGCCACTCCTCTATATAGACCATTACCACACCACTATATACCTCTACCACTCCTCTATATAGACCATTACCACACCACTATATACCTCTGCCACTCCTCTATATAGACCATTGCCACACTGCTATACACCTCTGCCAATCCTCTATATAGACCATTACCACACCACTATATACCTCTGCCACTCCTCTATATAGACCATTACCACACCACTATATACCTCTACCACTCCTCTATATAGACCATTACCACACCACTATATACCTCTGCCACTCCTCTATATAGACCATTGCCACACCACTATATACCACTGCCACTCCTCTATATAGACCATTACCACACCACTATACACCTCACCCACTCCTCTATATAGACCGTTACCACACCAGTATATACCTCTGCCACTCCTCTATATAGACCATTACCACACCACTATATACACTGCCACTCCTCTATATAGACCATTACCACACCACTATATACCACTGCCACTCCTCTATATAGACCATTACCACACCACTATACACCTCACCCACTCCTCTATATAGACCGTTACCACACCAGTATATACCTCTGCCACTCCTCTATATAGACCATTACCACACCACTATATACACTGCCACTCCTCTATATAGACCATTACCACACCACTATATACCACTGCCACTCCTCTATATAGACCATTACCACACCACTATATACCTCTACCACTCCTCTATATAGACCATTGCCACACCACTATACACGTCACCCACTCCTCTATATAGACCATTACCACACCACTATACACCTCACCCACTCCTCTATATAGACCATTACCACACCACTATATATACCTCTGCCACTCCTCTATATAGACCATTACCACACCACTATATACACTGCCACTCCTCTATATAGACCATTACCACACCACTATATATACCTCTGCCACTCCTCTATATAGACCATTACCACACCACTATATACCTCTGCCACTCCTCTATATAGACAATTACCACGCCACTATATATACCTCTGCCACTCCTCTATATAGACCATTACCACACCACTATATACCTCTACCACTCCTCTATATAGACCATTGCCACACCACTATACACGTCACCCACTCCTCTATATAGACCATTGCCACACCACTATACACCTCTGCCACTCCTCTATATAGACCATTACCACACCACTATATATACCTCTGCCACTCCTCTATATAGACCATTACCACACCACTATATATACCTCTGCCACTCCTCTATATAGACCATTACCACACCACTATATACACTGCCACTCCTCTATATAGACCATTACCACACCACTATATATACCTCTGCCACTCCTCTATATAGACCATTACCACACCACTATATACCTCTGCCACTCCTCTATATAGACCATTACCACGCCACTATATATACCTCTGCCACTCCTCTATATAGACCATTACCACACCACTATATACCTCTGCCACTCCTCTATATAGACCATTACCACACCACTATATACCTCTACCACTCCTCTATATAGACCATTACCACACCACTATATACCTCTGCCACTCCTCTATATAGACCATTACCACACCACTATATAGACCTCTGCCACTCCTCTAAATAGACCATTACCACACCACTATATACCTCTACCACTCCTCTATGTAGACCATTGCCACACCACTATACACGTCACCCACTCCTCTATATAGACCATTGCCACACCACTATACACCTCTGCCACTCCTCTATATAGACCATTACCACACCACTATATACACTGCCACTCCTCTATATAGACCATTACCACACCACTATATACCACTGCCACTCCTCTATATAGACCATTACCACACCACTATATACCACTGCCACTCCTCTATATAGACCATTACCACACCACTATATACCTCTACCACTCCTCTATATAGACCATTACCACACCACTATACACGTCACCCACTCCTCTATATAGACCATTACCACACCACTATACACCTCACCCACTCCTCTATATAGACCATTACCACACCACTATATATACCTCTGCCACTCCTCTATATAGACCATTACCACACCACTATATACCACTGCCACTCCTCTATATAGACCATTACCACACCACTATATACCTCTACCACTCCTCTATATAGACCATTACCACACCACTATACACGTCACCCACTCCTCTATATAGACCATTACCACACCACTATACACCTCACCCACTCCTCTATATAGACCATTACCACACCACTATATATACCTCTACCACTCCTCTATATAGACCATTACCACACCACTATATACACTGCCACTCCTCTATATAGACCATTACCACACCACTATATACCTCTGCCACTCCTCTATATAGACCATTACCACGCCACTATATATACCTCTGCCACTCCTCTATATAGACCATTACCACACCACTATATACCTCTACCACTCCTCTATGTAGACCATTGCCACACCACTATATACCTCTACCACTCCTCTATATAGACCATTACCACACCACTATACACCTCTGCCACTCCTCTATATAGACCATTACCACACCACTATATACACTGCCACTCCTCTATATAGACCATTACCACACCACTATATATACCTCTGCCACTCCTCTATATAGACCATTACCACACCACTATATACCTCTGCCACTCCTCTATATAGACCATTACCACGCCACTATATATACCTCTGCCACTCCTCTATATAGACCATTACCACACCACTATATACCTCTGCCACTCCTCTATATAGACCATTACCACACCACTATATACCTCTACCACTCCTCTATATAGACCATTACCACACCACTATATACCTCTGCCACTCCTCTATATAGACCATTGCCACACTGCTATACACCTCTGCCAATCCTCTATATAGACCATTACCACGCCACTATATATACCTCTGCCACTCCTCTATATAGACCATTACCACACCACTATATACCTCTGCCACTCCTCTATATAGACCATTACCACACCACTATATACCTCTACCACTCCTCTATATAGACCATTACCACACCACTATATACCTCTGCCACTCCTCTATATAGACCATTGCCACACCACTATATACCACTGCCACTCCTCTATATAGACCATTACCACACCACTATACACCTCACCCACTCCTCTATATAGACCGTTACCACACCAGTATATACCTCTGCCACTCCTCTATATAGACCATTACCACACCACTATATACACTGCCACTCCTCTATATAGACCATTACCACACCACTATATACCACTGCCACTCCTCTATATAGACCATTACCACACCACTATACACCTCACCCACTCCTCTATATAGACCGTTACCACACCAGTATATACCTCTGCCACTCCTCTATATAGACCGTTACCACACCACTATATACACTGCCACTCCTCTATATAGACCATTACCACACCACTATATACCACTGCCACTCCTCTATATAGACCATTACCACACCACTATATACCTCTACCACTCCTCTATATAGACCATTGCCACACCACTATACACGTCACCCACTCCTCTATATAGACCATTACCACACCACTATACACCTCACCCACTCCTCTATATAGACCATTACCACACCACTATATATACCTCTGCCACTCCTCTATATAGACCATTACCACACCACTATATACACTGCCACTCCTCTATATAGACCATTACCACACCACTATATATACCTCTGCCACTCCTCTATATAGACCATTACCACACCACTATATACCTCTGCCACTCCTCTATATAGACAATTACCACGCCACTATATATACCTCTGCCACTCCTCTATATAGACCATTACCACACCACTATATACCTCTACCACTCCTCTATGTAGACCATTGCCACACCACTATACACGTCACCCACTCCTCTATATAGACCATTGCCACACCCCTATACACCTCTGCCACTCCTCTATATAGACCATTACCACACCACTATATATACCTCTGCCACTCCTCTATATAGACCATTACCACACCACTATATACACTGCCACTCCTCTATATAGACCATTACCACACCACTATATATACCTCTGCCACTCCTCTATATAGACCATTACCACACCACTATATACCTCTGCCACTCCTCTATATAGACCATTACCACGCCACTATATATACCTCTGCCACTCCTCTACATAGACCATTACCACACCACTATATACCTCTGCCACTCCTCTATATAGACCATTACCACACCACTATATACCTCTACCACTCCTCTATATAGACCATTACCACACCACTATATATACCTCTGCCACTCCTCTATATAGACCATTACCACACCACTATATATACCTCTACCACTCCTCTATATAGACCATTACCACACCACTATATACCTCTACCACTCCTCTATATAGACCATTACCACACCACTATATACCTCTGCCACTCCTCTATATAGACCATTACCACGCCACTATATATACCTCTGCCACTCCTCTACATAGACCATTACCACACCACTATATACCTCTACCACTCCTCTATATAGACCATTGCCACACTGCTATACACCTCTGCCAATCCTCTATATAGACCATTACCACACCACTATACACCACTGCCACTCCTCTATATAGACCATTGCCACACCACTATATATACCTCTGCCACTCCTTTATATAGACCATTACCACACTGCTATACACCTCACCCACTCCTCTATATAGACCATTACCACACTGCTTTACATACCACTGCCACTCCTCTATATAGACCATTATCACACCACTATATACCTCTACCACTCCTCTATATAGACCATTACCACACCACTATATACACTGCCACTCCTCTATATAGACCATTACCACACCACTATATATACCTCTGCCACTCCTCTATATAGACCATTACCACACCACTATATACACTGCCACTCCTCTATATAGACCATTACCACACCACTATATATACCTCTGCCACTCCTCTATATAGACCATTACCACACCACTATATACCTCTGCCACTCCTCTATATAGACCATTACCACGCCACTATATATACCTCTGCCACTCCTCTATATAGACCATTACCACACCACTATATACCACTGCCACTCCTCTATATAGACCATTACCACACCACTATACACCTCACCCACTCCTCTATATAGACCATTACCACACCACTATATACCTCTACCACTCCTCTATATAGACCATTACCACACCACTATATATACCTCTGCCACTCCTCTATATAGACCATTACCACACCACTATATACACTGCCACTCCTCTATATAGACCATTACCACACCACTATATACCTCTGCCACTCCTCTATATAGACCATTACCACACCACTATATACACTGCCACTCCTCTATATAGACCATTACCACACCACTATATACCTCTGCCACTCCTCTATATAGACCATTACCACACCACTATACACCACTGCCACTCCTCTATATAGACCATTACCACACCACTATATAGACCTCTGCCACTCCTCTATATAGACCATTACCACACCACTATATACCTCTGCCACTCCTCTATGTAGACCATTACCACACCACTATATACCTCTACCACTCCTCTGTATAGACCATTACCACACCACTATATACCTCTACCACTCCTCTATATAGACCATTACCACACCACTATATAGACCTCTGCCACTCCTCTATATAGACCATTACCACGCCACTATATATACCTCTGCCACTCCTCTGTATAGACCATTACCACACCACTATATACACTGCCACTCCTCTATATAGACCATTACCACACCACTATACACCACTGCCACTCCTCTATATAGACCATTACCACACCACTATATACACTGCCACTACTCTATATAGACCATTACCACACCACTATATACCTCTAACAATCCTCTGTATAGACCATTACCACACCACTATATACCTCTGCCACTCCTCTATATAGACCATTACCACACCACTATACACCACTGCCACTCCTCTATATAGACCATTACCACACCACTATATACACTGCCACTCCTCTATATAGACCATTACCACACCACTATATACCTCTGCCACTCCTCTATATAGACCATTACCACACCGCTATATACCTCTGCCACTCTTCTATATAGACCATTACCACACTGCTTTACATACCACTGCCACTCCTCTATATAGACCATTACCACACCACTATATACCTCTGCCACTCCTCTATATAGACCATTACCACACCACTATATATACCTCTGCCACTCCTCTATATAGACCATTACCACACCACTATATACCACTGCCACTCCTCTATATAGACCATTACCACACCACTATATACCTCTACCACTCCTCTATATAGACCATTACCACACCACTATATACCTCTGCCACTCCTCTATATAGACCATTACCACACCACTATATACCTCTACCACTCCTCTATATAGACCATTACCACACCACTATATACCTCTGCCACTCCTCTATATAGACCATTACCACACCACTATATACCTCTACCACTCCTCTATATAGACCATTACCACACCACTATATACCTCTACCACTCCTCTATATAGACCATTACCACACCACTATATACCTCTGCCACTCCTCTATATAGACCATTACCACACCAGTATATACCTCTGCCACTCCTCTATATAGACCATTACCACACCACTATATACCTCTACCACTCCTCTATATAGACCATTACCACACCACTATATACCTCTGCCACTCCTCTATTTAGACCATTACCACACCACTATATACCTCTACCACTCCTCTATATAGACCATTACCACACCACTATATACCTCTACCACTCCTCTATATAGACCATTACCACACCACTATATACCTCTGCCACTCCTCTATATAGACCATTACCACACCACTATATACCTCTGCCACTCCTCTATATAGACCATTACCACACCACTATATACCTCTGCCACTCCTCTATATAGACCATTACCACACCACTATATACCTCTACCACTCCTCTATATAGACCATTACCACACCACTATATATACCTCTGCCACTCCTCTATATAGACCATTACCACACCACTATATACCTCTACCACTCCTCTATATAGACCATTACCACACCACTATATACCTCTGCCACTCCTCTATATAGACCATTACCACACCACTATATACCTCTGCCACTCCTCTATATAGACCATTACCACACCACTATATATACCTCTACCACTCCTCTATATAGACCATTACCACACCACTATATACCTCTACCACTCCTCTATATAGACCATTGACCACTGCCTCTCTTCTAGTGAGTTATTGTCCCACGTTTGTATAGACCACTGCCACTCCTCTATATGGGCTACTAATGCTGTAATACCCTGTTCCCCACATTTACATAGTCATCATTCTATACCAGTGTTTCCAAGCCTGCAGCTCTCCAGCTGTTGCAAAACTACAACACCCAGCAAGGCCTGACAGCATTTCCCTCACACCATGACAGCCTCCAGCTGCTGAAAACTGAGTCTCCAATAAGCTCTGACAAGTAAAGGCTGGCAGCTGTAGTTTTGTAAGAGAGCCACAGGGTGGGGAACACTGTTCAGTATCTTTCTTTTATTTTATTTTTTATTATTATTATATTTTGTAAAATGGCTGGTGTGAGTGCATCCTGTATATATATATATATAGCCCAGTGGAAGATATCAGTGCTGTAGACGCAATGCATAATAAATAAATGAAATAATAAATGAAAATCAATTTTTAAAGACATTGACTAAATTAAATATTTAGGTCTGACAGACCTTTATCCTAAATGGACCGTAGACATAGCCAGAATTTTAGCTTGGCATCAGTGACCTATCAGCAGTATACTCCATAGGTAGCAGTAACAATAGCGCCACCTGCAGGTAAATGCATTATATCTTTTTTAATAAAAAAAATATATACCGTATATATATATATATATATATATATATATATATATATATATATATATATTATAGTTCACCTAACACATTTGTCTGTACTGTCTGTGAACATGTTTGTTAGCCTTTTTCTATAATCTTTACTTTAGTATTTCATATAAAATAGAGAGGAATAACTTGGTAGAACTCTTGTCCCCTATGTTGTATTGAAAGGTGTCTCTTGATCCGCCATACTTCGTTGTACAGAGTAGCACTTTTTTTTTTCTTTCTTGTATGTGGAGTAGTTTGGAGTTTTTACAAGTTTTACTAGTTTTTGGTTTAATGATGGGTAACTTTTAGGCAGGGGTCAAGTCCTGGGAAAAAGTGGGGGAACTTACCCAAGATTTCCACTCAAGGGCTGGTCCTGCTGGACTCCTGCTAATGGGAACAGTGTTTCTGCTGTGGAGAAAAAGTGCAGGAACTCCGTTCCCATGGGTCCTTGCAGGACTTGAACCCTTCTTATAGGTAATCCTAGTGGGGGAGATTTATCAAAACCTGTACAAAGGAAAAGTTGCCCAGTTGCCCATAGCAACCAATCAGATCCCTTCTTTCATTTTGCAGAGGCCTTGTTAAAAATGAAAGAAGTGATCTGATTGGTTGCTATGGGCTACTGGACAACTTTTCCTTTGCACAGGTTTTGATAAATCTCCCCAAGAGACTATAAATTGGGTGGTTTCTTCACTGCGGCTCTGGACAAAGCAGGCCATACCCATTACATACGCGTCGACCCTACACACCTATTTTAGTGTGGCCAGCCAACCATCTAATGGGTATGTGGCTTCTCAGCTCTACCTGACAGCAGATGTCAGGGGGGCGAAGGGTCAGACATGATTAATTTTGACTATTCAATCCTTTTGCTCTCAAAACCTGTCCAGAGGAAAAGTTGCCCAGTTGCCTATAGCAACCAATCAGATCGCTTCTTTCATTTTTAACAAGGCCTCTGCAAAATGAAAGAAGTGATCTGATTGGTTGCTATGGGCAACTGGGCAACTTTTCCTCTGGACGGATTTTGATAAATCAACCCCCGTGCTTATGTATGGAGGGATCAGGAAAGATAGCTGCTGCCCAAACTCTTGTATCTTAGTGTTCCCATCCTTTGTAAAAACTTTTTTAACGTGACGTCCAACTCTTTTTCATTCCCTAGACCAGTGGTCTCCAACCTGCGGACCTCCAGATGTTGCAAAACTACAATACCCAGCATGCCCGGACAGCCAACGGCTGTCCGGGCATGCTGGGAGTTGTAGTTTTGCAACATCTGGAGGTCCGCAGGTTGAAGACCACTGCCCTAGACTAATGCAGTGAAAGAGTTGGGTTTGACTGACAGCCAGGGAGTAAAGCGCACACTTCTTCCGGCTATTACTCATGATCGCAGTGGATCTCAGGACTGTCACCCAGTGCAATCTAAACTTTTGACATGTCAAAATCTTTTACAAATCACACTATCGCTTTAAAGGGGTTTTCCAGAAATCGAAAAACAGACCTATTTTCTTTCAAAGACCACTCCCTGTCTGTCTCCACTCTGGGTGTGGTATCACAACTTGGCTTTCCACTCACTTCCATGGAATTGGACTGCAGAACCACACCCAACCTAGAAACAGATAGGGAGAGGTCTTTAGAAGAAATTATCTCTGTTTTTAGATTCCTGGATAACCCCTTTAAGTCTATGCCTTTGCTTTCTCCGCCTTTTTAACCTATATGAAGAGGGGTTATCAGACACAGACAACTCCCCCATTTAGCCGTATACATAGAGGCTACAAGTGCAGAAGTGCTGCTTGTATTTGCACAGTAGTCGGTGATGTCCCTGTAGGCTGTGGACCCTCTGTAGTTTATCGGTGACCGCAGAGAAGCCACGGGGAGTTTTATATTCCCAATTGCATGTATTGATATGTTAGCAGTCACTCTCTCCTTTATATATTAGTGAATGTGTAAAGCCGCTTTTTACTTAGATACAAATGCCCTTAATTGTGTAGATTAAAACAGCAAATTAGTCGACACCAAAAGTAAGGTGACAGACGTTCTTCTTACGTTGCCATAAGATAGTATTACCAGGAGGGATGTACTTTGCGCACACACGTCTACACTGAGAGCTCGTGTAACACGTCTTTTCTGTTGAATATTTAACTCACCGTCTTTTCTGCATCCAAGCTGAGCACCAGCCTCTGAGATCTGCATCTACTAACCTGTGTGTACTCACCTTCTTCTTGGCTGACCTGTCCTTCTTGCATCTTGGAGTGGTGGGTTTGCTGTGCAGAATGATACAGGATTTGGCCTGTGTGCCGTGGGGTTGTTTTTCCTCCACCTCTAACCGCTGCCTGTCTTCTCTTCAAACCTTTCACATGTTCTAGGTGAGGACTTTATATTTCTTTCACCTTTTTAGTCACCCTTTCATTTTTATTTTCACGTCCCTTTAATTTCCTTATTTTACCTTTCATGCATTCTTTGTTTGTCTATTATTTTTGTGTTTCCATTTTTTTAGTTTCTTTTGGGGCCATTTTGATTTTTTTTCTTTCTCAAGGATGCAGACTCAGATAGTGGGGACGACTCTGAGAAGCGATCGTGTGAAGAGAGCTGGCGCTTGATCACCTCTTTACGGGAGAAGCTTCCTCCCAGCAAAGTGCAAAGTATCGTCAAGAAATGCGGTCTCCCCAGCAGCGGCAAGAAACGCGAGACCAACAAGATGTACCATATCCCCCAGAGACGTCGGCTGAGCAAAGATTCCAAGTGGGTGACCATCTCTGATCTGAAAATCCAAGCTGTTAAGGAGATCTGCTACGAAGTGGCTCTGAATGACTTCCAGCACAGCCGACAGGAGATTGAAGCTCTTGCCATAGTTAAAATGAAGGAGCTGTGTGCCATGTACCGAAAGAAGGATCCCAATGAGCGGGATTCCTGGCGGGCAGTAGCTCGGGATGTGTGGGATACAGTAGGTGTGGGTGATGAAAGGATTGAGGATGTGATACCAGTTGGTAAGGGGCCAACTGATGTCGATGATCTTAAGGTTCACGTTGACAAACTGGAAGACATATTACAGGAAGTGAAGAATCAGAACAACATGAAGGACGAGGAGATAAAAGCCCTTAGAAACAAAATGTTGAAGATGGAAAAAGTGTTACCTCTAATGGGCCCACAGGCTGAACGTAAGAATCGACTGTCGAGTACTGAAGGTGACAAAGGAACGGCAAGTGAAACAAATAAAATGTCCCCTGCAGACCCTGAGAAAGATGAAAGTGTCAACAATTTAACAGACAGTGATGGCATGTTTCGACGAGGACGGTCCAACTGGATGAGGCAGGAACAAATCAAGTTTAAGAACCTCCAACAACAGGAAATAGCCAAGCAGCTGCGAAGGAACAATGGTCCTCACAAATTCATCCCACCGGAGAATCGCAAACCACGCTTCCCTTTCAAGAGCAATCCTAGCCACCGGAGTTCCTGGAGTCCGGGCACTCATATCATCATCACTGATGAGAAGGTCATAGAGGTTAAAATCCCCAAAGAAGCCCAAATCCAGGAACAGGAAGAGGTGGATCCAGACAGGCAGATATGGAGCCCCTACAGCCAGATGCGGAACCAACACTTAACCCAGCATCGGGGGCAACAAAATAACCCTAACAATCCGCCTAGTCGCTGGCGAAGCAATTCTCTCAATGGGTATCAAAAAGGACTAAGGCGTCAGGCATCGGGCTCCTCTGAATCCCTTCAGTCCTGTGACTCTCAGATGACTGACTCCCAAAACTTCTACCATCACACAAGTCCACAAAGGCAACAAAGCTGGGGCCTGTACCATGGTGACAGCAATACTGGCAACAACAACTCTTACAACAAACAAGCCGACCGACCCCATCACTACAACCAGTTTGTCACTCCTCCTCGCATGAGACGTCAGTACTCTGATCCCAACCTCAAATCTGGGCGGGAGACCATGGTGTGAGCTGCTTTCCAAGAAGGACTGTAACATGTTGGCTGTGTGCATAGGACAGGGAAGGTTTGTGCAGATATGTGCCATGTCATTCCCCCATAGCTGGTGATCAACCATAACAGTGTTGGGTGCATTGGAGGTTCCTACTTGTAAATTGTTTTTGTTTCTTTGTGGAGCCCAGGAGAGAGTGAAATGCGTCTAGATTAGTTTCTATAATCTGTGGGAGTCTCTCCGTCCACGTTCTCAAGACTCGCTACCTCTCCCACCTTCAGTATTAACTTTTGGCTACCTAACCACCCCATAGACTTAACCCAACCCCCATATCATGGTTCTACTAAGTGCACTGACTTTTTTTGATTTGTTTTTCTTTTTACATTTTTATGTTTCTTTTTTGTTTTGTTTTTGAATCAACATTAAACCATTAAACCACTAGTTGACAGTTCAAGAAATATATCACTCCTAATAAACGTAGAACACTAACCCCAACTTCAAAACAACCCTTCCCCTGACTATCTGGAGTGGTAGGACAGTTCTGGAGACCTGTGCGGCATTGCACCGGGCAGAGAGCTGCTTTCCTTTGTTTACAGCCTGACCATTGTAAAGTGATCGCTTTGCTGATCCCCGTAACATATAACCACCTTAGCTTTTGTCACTCCCTTGGTTTCTCTATCCTTCATTTTCTTGTGTTAGACTCTGCCTATTGCATTAAATATTACACATTAAGGCTTATATGGCGGCCCCTAGCTTGCAGGGTTTACATGTGCAAAAAAAAAAAAAATCGTAAATCTGTTACTTAGAGCATTTGCCCTAAAGAAAGCATAAAGTTTAGAAACCGTATCGCGCTGCGCTCCATTCCTGGCCTACTTCCTTCTCAACAGGATTAGATGCTCTAAGCCTTGTAAATGCAGTCGCTGGAGAGTTCCACTTTCCAAAACAAAATACTCCTCAGTTTATTCTACCAAATAGAATAAGGCTCTGTTCACACTGGTGCCAATATTTTTGTGGCTCCTCTTGGGCTGCGTAGTGTAGTCTGCTAGAGAAAACTCACAGGCCCATTATAAGTCCATAGGATCTGTAAGGTTCCCATAAGATAATTTGCAAGAGATCTGTCACATTTGGCATGGATCCTTTAAAGATGGTCTACATGATGCCAGTGTGAACATGGCAAAGTGAATGCCTACCTGCAAGATGTCTGGCTTTATCTGAGCTTAAAAATGGGTTACAGTATTTTTTTGGCCACAAATTTACCTTTTGTGCGCAAGATATATATCCCCATCTACTGATAATGTCTCGTGATGAAACTTACAGACATTACGCAATAGACTTAACTCACCATGGACCCGCTCTAGCCATTTTTTGTAAAAGTTCTAAGGGTCTTAACAACAAACGCTTCCTTAGATGGTCATAACACAATACAGAAATGTGGCCAAAGCGTGCCGATATTGGTGGGACTGGTTGACCACCTAATATGTATAGGGGTGTCTTGACACTTCCCCTGATGGACAAATTCAACATGCCCAGGCCTTTTGTTCTCACAGAAGATAAGTCACTGCCAGAGAGATCAACCATTTTTTTTCTTAGCAAACTTTAAATGGCTTTCATGAGTATTTTACTGAGAATACAGTCATGTCCGTAAATGTTGGCACCCCTGAAATTTTTCTAGAAAATGAAGTATTTCTCACAGGAAAGGATTGCAGTAACACATGTTTTGCTATACACATGTTTATTCCCTTTGTGTGTATTGGAATTAAACCAAAAAAGGGAGGAAGAAAAGCAAGATGGACATAATGTCACCAAACTCCAAAAATGGTCTGGACAAAATTATTGGCATCTTTTCAAAATTGTGGAAAAATAAGATTGTTTCAAGCATGTGATGCTCCTTTAAACTCACCTGGGGCAAGTAACAGGTGTGGGCAATATAAAAATCACACCTGGAAGCAGATAAAAAGGAGAGAAGTTCACTTAGTCTTTGCATTGTGTGTCTGTGTGCCACACTAAGCATGGACAACAGAAAGAGGAGAAGAGAACTGTCTGAGGACTTGGGAACCAAAATTGTGGAAAAATATCAACAATCTCAAGGTTACAAGTCCATCTCCAGAGATCTAGATTTGCTTTTGTCCACAGTGCGCAACATTATCAAGAAGTTTGCAACCCATGGCACTGTAGCTAATCTCCTTGGGCGTGGACGGAAGAGAAAGATTGATGAAAGATGTCAACGCAGGATAGTCCAGATGGTGGATAAGCAGCCCCAAACAAGTTCCAAAGATATTTAAGCTGTCCTGCAGGCTCAGGGAGCATCAGTTTAAGCGCGAACCATCTGTCAACATTTAAATGAAATTAAACGCTATGGCAGGAGACCCAGGAGGACCCCACCACACAGAGACATAAAAAAAGCAAGACTACATTTTGCCAAAATGAACTTGAGTAAGCCAAAATCCTTCTGGGAAAAAGTCTTGTGGACAGATGATACCAAGATAGAGCTTTTTGTTAAAGCACATCATTCCACCAAAAACGGAATGAGGCCTACAAAGAAAAGAACACAGTACCTACAGTGAAATATGTTGGAGGTTCAATGATGTTTTGGGGTTGTTTTGCTGCCTCTGGCACTGGGTGCCTTGAATGTGTACAAGGCATCATGAAATCTGAGGATTACCAATGGATTTTTGGTCGCACTGTACAGCCCAGTGTCAGAAAGCTGGGTTTGCGTCCGAGATCTTGGGTCTTCCAGCAGGACAAACATATGTCATAAAGCACCAGAAATGGATGTCAACAAAGCGCTGGAGAGTTCTGAAGTGTCAGCAATGAGTCCAGATCTAAATCCCATTGATCACCTGTGGAGAGATCTTATAATTGCCGTTGGGAAAAGGCGCCTTCCAATAAGAGACCGGGAGCAGTTTACAAAGAAAGAGTGGTCCAACATTCCGACTGAGAGGTGTAAGAAGCTTATTGATTGTTATAGGAAGCTACTGATTTCAGTAATTTTTTTCCAAAGGGTGTGCAACCAAATATTAAGTTAAGGGTGGGAATATACATGTGTATAGCAAAACATGTGTTACTGCAATCCTTTTCTGTGAGAAATACTTCATTTTCTTGAATAACTTCAGGGGTGCCAACATTTACGGCCATGACTGTAGGCTTATTTCTGGCAACTCCCTGCTTGGCTTAATTTTTTTTTTTTTGCACCTAGCTTTTTAGTAAGATTTTTTTTCTTTTTTATTAGTTCAGCAAGTAGAAGGCTACAGTATGTTCAGTTCTAGTTTTATTACTAAGTTTTAGCACTTTGAGGTATCCGAATCTGTGACATTTTTGTTGTGTCTTGGCCTATCAACCTTGCTTTGATAGGGAGACAAGTTTGTATGTGTTCTATATGCTACGTGACTAGCATTGCCTTATGGCAAATGACAGTGCAGGTGTTTGCTATGGAGTTTATATTCTGAAGAATTAACGGGGCTGTTCAGGGCATACATACTGTAGTGACAGACCATGTGGCCACTTTGGGAACCTTGGAGAGAGGGGGGGGTGATCCCCATCCTTGTTGGTCCCATTACTTTTTATATTGGTATAAAAACGTGCAGAACTCCTCTCTCCAGGGAACTGCTTTGTCGGCAAATTAATGGAGGAGGGTATAGACCAATGGGTCATGTTCTGTCCTAGGGGGCAAAATGAGATGCCATGATAGGACTGCCATATCAATATTTGCTATGGGGCCTTTTTACTTCTATGTATAACACCGTACAGAAAATAGGCATATGCTGCAACCATAATGTACTGCTACGGCCATGTTGCCCAAACAATAGTGTGCCTTCAGCTGTTGCAAAACTCCAACTCCCAGCATGCCCGGACAGCCTTCGGCTGTCCGGGCATGCTGGGAGTTGGAGTTTTGCAATGCTGCTTAGGAAATTCTATGTTGGGCCCTCACATCCATGTACATCCCTCCCTCCATTGGTAAGCGCATAGCATTGATGCACTATAATTCAACCCTTGGTTTTTATCCGCCATGTTGCCCAGGCACCAAACGCATGTTGCAATGCTTCCTATGGACGTGCCGGCACAGCCGGTGACATACTTTAAATGGATTTTCTGCCGAGAATGTGTACGTCGAGATGTATATGTCTCGTCGGAAAGCTTTACACGTGACCGGGAGCTTTCCATCCACCCAGCACTGAGTATCTTGATCTACCACGATTCTTTGAGTCTGATATTATGCTATCTATAGGTGCCTCCAACCCCCTGCACCCCGGAGGGCGGTGGGGGTCTGGTCAATCAATTTTACCACTTTTTGGGGTTAATCACCCAATCCGGGCTGAGGGTGAAACCTCCTTGTTTCAGTAAAACTGTTATACTTGGAAATAGTAAGAAAGGAGACGTTACCTGTGGGGCCCGCAGGGCCCGGACCTTTTTTTTTTTTTTGTATGGATTGTAAAGCTGTCCAATGAGCAGGTTCCTGTACAGAGTTTACAACCTGTCTGTTTTATGGCTGCTCTATAAATAAACTTTGAACTGATCCTGAAGTCGGCTCATGTCGCTCTCTTCATTGTGTGTTATTTCTCACATCATCCACACGGACATGTCACTTGTCATAGAAAGACTCTGTATAATACCGATAGTGTGTATAGGGTCTGATGGGCGGAGCGGGACACCTGATTTTGAGTTTCTGAATGTTCCACCACCTCAGGTTCTGAAATTGGCATCTTACAATTTAAAGGAGTACTCCGGCGAAAATTAAAGGGGTATTCCAGGAAAAAACTTTTTTATATATATCAACTGGCTCCAGAAAGGTAAACAGATTTGTAAATTACTTCTATTAAAAAATCTTAATCCTTTCAGTACTTATGAGCTTCTGAAGTTAAGGTTGTTCTTTTCTGTCTAAGTGCTCTCTGATGACTCCTGTCTCGGGAAATGCCCAGTTTAGAAGAGGTTTGCTATGGGGATTTGCTTCTAAACTGGGCGTTTCCCGAGACACGTGTCATCAGAGAGCACTTAGACAGAAAAGAACAACCTTAACTTCAGAAGCTCATAAGTACTGAAAGGATTAAGATTTTTTAAAAGAAGTCATTTACAAATCTGTTTAACTTTCTGGAGCCAGTTGATATATAAAAAATAGTTTTTTCCTGGATAACCCCTTTAACTTGTTCCCTATCCACAGGCTAGGGGATAAGTAGCTGATCGCAGGGGGTACTACCACTGGGGCGGGACCCCGGCTCTCTCAGTGAGGAGTATGTGTTGTCTACCAATAGACTGCACGTGCTCCATTCATTTCTATGGGAGCGCAGATGACACTCGAGAGCTGTACTTGGGTCTTTTCGGCACTCCCATAGGAATGAATGGAGAGTTTGCTGGCTGCCGCACACGCTTCTCATTCAGCGCCGGGTCCTGGTGACCGCGAGGCTCCCCCCGCGTGATTAGCTACTTATCCCTAATCCTGATAATAGGGGATAAGTTATTTTTCGCTAGAGTTCTCCTTTAAATTAGTACTTTTTTGTTTTAAAACATATCCGCTATACACAGAATCGCTGGGGGAAGGGGGCTCCCCTGCGTTCCCCCTGGGCTCTGGGCTCCCCTGCGGCCCCCCTTGGCTCTGGGCTCCCCTGCGGCCCCCCTGGGCTCTGGGCTCCCCTGCGGCCCCCCTGGGCTCTGGGCTCCCCTGCGGCCCCCCTGGGCTCTGGGCTCCCCTGCGGCCCCCCTGGGCTCTGGGCTCCCCTGCGGTCCCCCTGGGCTCTGGGCTCCCCTGCGTAGTAAAAAAAATCTTAATCCTTCCAGTACTTATTAGCGGCTGTATACTACAGAAGAAATGCTTTTCTTTTTGGATTTCTCTGATGTCACGAGCACAGTGCTCTCTTCTGACCTCTGCTGTCCAGTTTTGGAATTGTCCAGAGCAGGAGAAAATCCCCATAGAAAACATATGCTGCTCTGGACAGTTCCTAAAATGGACAGCAGAGGTCAGAAGAGAGCACTGTGCTCGGGACATCAGAGAAATCCAAAAAGAAAAGCATTTCTTCTGTAGTATACAGCCCATAAAATGTATTGGAAGGATTAAGATTTTTTAATAGAAGTCATTTACAAATCTAAAAGAGACTGTGTGTGCAGCTCACAACCTGGGATATTCGAGGTTAATGTGGATAAAAATCGGTCCCCACGATCAAATAATGAAAAATCAAGTATACAAATTTAACCACACCTCAAGAATATCACCCATTAGTTCAGCTTTCAGGTGCTCCGGTGGGCTGGAGACTCTCTCCTAGGACTGTATCCACCTTTTCCAGCCCCCGGAGCACCTGAAGGCTGAACTAATTTATGCAGGATTATTTCGATCGAGTTTACTGTAAGTTCGCTCATCTCTAGGCGCGAATATTCGAAATGCTAATTTTTACCGCGAATATCGGCACATTGAGATTTCGCAAATATTTTGCATATAGTGATATATATTCGTAATGACAAATATTGTTGTTTTTTTTTTAATGCTAATTTTTTATGCAAATTTATGAGAATATCTGCATTTCCAGACTGGACACTGATCCCTCCCTTCTTTTAGGTTAAAAATATAATTGCACATGCGCACTATGCGAATTTCATTACGAATTTTCGCATGGAAAAAAAAAAAGAGGAGAATATGCAAATTTCGTGAACATAGGACAAATTTTCGTCCATATATTCGCGAAATATCGCGAATTCGAATATGGCCCCTGCCGCTCATCACTATTCCCAACCATGGTGCTTGCAGCTGTTGCAAAACTACAATTCCCAGCATGCCCAGACAGCCTTCGGCTGTCTGGGCATGCTGGGAGTTGTAGTTTTGCAACAGCTGGGGGCATCCTGGTTGGGAAACACTGCTCCAGACAATCTGCAGCTGCAGAATTCTCCTGTGTATCTGGAATCAATCAGCGCAGAGGGGATAAAATCCCCTATAAGGCCCCATTCACATTTTTTGGCCAATATTATGCTGGCATATACTTTAAAGGGGTACTAGTGTGGAAAACTTTTTTATTTTTTTATTATTTTTTTTTTAAATCAACTGGTGCCAGAAAGTTAAACAGATTGACCCCTACTGAAGAAGGGGTCAATTTGAGCACCCTGAAACGCGTCTAGGCCGTTTCATCTGAACAGAGCGCTATACAAGCACTACTTTAATTACCAACAACAATTGGGCCTCACATTGTATCCCGTACACCACTCCCTCCTAAGCGCCTTGCTTTGTTGCAAAACTACAACTCCCAGCGTGCCTCCAGCTGTTGCAAAACTACAACTCCAAGCATGCCCGGACAGCCGTTGGCTGTCCGGGCATGCTGTGAGTTGTAGTTTTGCAACAGCTGAAGGTACACTAGTGGGGAAACACTGCTGTAGAGAATGATAACGTAAAATTAGGATCAATACAGACAAGCACCTAAATATACTGGCAAACGTATTCTATATTTTGCAGTTGTAGCAGTGCTGAGCTGGGTTTGGTATGTGGCGCAAGTCAGGGTGGTATCAAGTGTATAGCTTTACATAGGACTGACTGCACGTATGTCTACTTTGGTGGTTATCATAGTGTGTCACAATGTAGGTAGGTTATATCTAGGCAGTAGAATCATTATATGATGCGGAACATGACATTCCCTGACCCTCTACTGTGGCTCTACATTGCCATCTAGTGGCCAAGCTATAGATTGCACATCCCCATCAATTATACACAGAATAATGGCCCTCATTTACTAAGCTAAAAAAATTTTTTGTCTGGTTTTTCCAAGTAAGGCTGGGTTCACATCACGTTTTTTGCAATACAGTTCCCGTTTTCAATTTGAAAACCGTATGGAACCGTATTGAAAACCATATGCATTGACTCTCCATTGAAAACCGTATGCCAAAAGATGCAGCAGGTTGTGTCTGTTTTGCATCCTGTACAATTTTGTTAGTTTTTTTTAACGTACCCAAAACTGTAGCCTACCACGGTTTTTGGTCTGGGTGAAAAACCATATTGAAACGTATAGGCGTTTTTTTTTTTTTTTAACATGGGAACCGTACAGAACTGTATGTACGCACGTTTCCATCTGGTTTTCACCATACAGTTTTTTACTTTGCACAGTTTTTTTTTCTTGGAATTTCAATCAAACAAGGGAAACTTTATTCATAATGGAGTGAAAAGTTACAAACTTATAAAAAAATTTCTTAAAAAACTGTGGCAACCAGACATCATTTTTCAAACTGTATACGGTTTTCAATCATATACGGATAAAAATTTGTACACACGTTTTGATACAGTTTAGGCTGCATGCACACCACGTTTTTGGAATACAGTTCCTGTATCAGGTTTTTGATGAAAAACGGATTCCTCAAAACCTGACTAAACTGTATCAAAACGTGTGTACAAATTTTAACCCATATACGGTTAAAAACCGTATACGTTTTGAAAAATGATGTCCGGTTGCATCCGTTTTTAAAGAAAAAAACGTATACGTTTTTAACTTTTCACTCCATTTTGAATAAAGTTTCACTTGTTTGATTGAAATTCCAAGAAAAAAACTGTGCAAAGTCAAAAACCGTATGGTCAAGACCAGATGGAACCGTACGCACATACAGTTCTGTACGGTTCCCATTGACTCCCATGTTAAAAAAAAACGTATACGGTTTTTCACCTGGACCAAGAAACGTGGTAGACTACGGTTTTGGGTATGGGAAAAAAACTGGACAAAACCGTATGAGATGTAAAACGGACTAAACCGGATGACGCGTTTGACATACAGTTTACAATGTTAAGTCAATGCATACAGGTTATTAACTTGAAACCGTATACAGGAACTGTATAGCACAAACGTGGTCTGCATGCACCCTTAGTCAGGTTTTAAGGAATCCGTTTTTTTAATCAAAAACCTGATATGGGAACTGTATTGCAAAAACGTGGTGTGAACCCAGCCTTATTTTGGTGCACAGTGTCTGAGACATGTCTCACCAGGAAAATCCAACTAACCCGACATTGCATTGGGAAAAGCTGAAAAGGGGTGTGGTCTGTCACAAAGGGGGCGTGGTCGACCCAAAAGGAGGCGTGGTTTCACAGCCTGACCTGTTTACTATTGAATTCACGGAAAATCTTGTGAATAAATGGCTGGAAATTTCCACCTAGAAAATGCTGGTCAGAAAATGTTCCCGACTTGTAAAACTGTGATCCCTATAGTAAATAGGGGGGAATCCTACAAGTCTGAAACAACATTTCCCACTCTTAGTATGTGAGGCCCATTATTTAATGTATTTATTTATTTATTTTTTGATTAACGTTGTCTACAATTTAAAAATCCTGCGTCTGTGTATTGTTACTTCACTATTACCGTATTTTTCGCCCTATAGGACGCACCGGCGTATAAGACGCACCCAATTTATAGGGTCAAAATCTAAAAAAATTAAGATTCTGAACCCAATAGTGGTCTTCAACCTGCGGACCTTCAGATGTTGCAAAACTACAACTCCAGCATGCCTGGACAGCTGTTGGCTGTCCGGGCATGCTGGAAGTTGTAGTTTTGCAACATCTGGAGGTCCGCAGGTTGAAGACCACTGGATAGGAGGTAATACTCACGTGTCCCCGCCGCTCCGCACCCGTCACCGCTGCCCTGGATGTCGCTCCATCGCTGTCGCTGTGTCCCCGTCGCTCCGGAACATCTCTGCTGCCGGCCGGGTATCCTCGCTCTCCGTCGCCGCCATCACGCCGTTACGCACGCCGACGCACGTGCGCGACGACGTGATGACAAGGAAGGAGAGCGCCGGCCATACAGGGGATCCCGGCACGGAGCAGACACCGAGGAGGCAGGTAAGGTCCCTCCCGGTGTCCTGTAAGCACTCACCCAGCTGTTCAGTCGGGGTGTTCGGGACCGCCGCAGTGAAATCGCGGCGGTCCTGAACAGCCCGACTGAACAGCCGGGTTAGTGTCACTTTCCCTTCAGACGCGGTGGTCAGCTTTGATCGCCGTGTATGAAGGGTTAATACAGGGCATCACCGCGATCGGTGATGTCCTGTATTAGCCGCGGGTCCCGGCCGTTGATGGCCACAGGGACCGCCGCGATAGGGGTGTATTCGCCGTATAAGATGCACCAACTTTCCCCCCCCCTTATACGGCAAAAAATACGGTATGTTTACGGTATGTTTACGGTATGTTTACTATTAGGTGTAGAAATAAAAATAAAAAAGTATTGTTCCAAGGAGAGGAGAGGTTTGCTATGGGGATTTGCGCCTACAATTGACAGTTTCCGACACAGACAGAGATGTCAGCAGAGAGCACTGTGGTCAGACAGAAAAGAAAAACTCATCTTCCTCTGTAGTATACTGCAGTTGATAAGTACTGGAAGGATTAAGATTTTTAATAGAAGTAATTTACATATCTGTTTAACTTTCTGGAGCCAGTTGATATGAAAAAAAAATGTTTTCCATTGGAGTATCCCTTTAAGCAGTGTAGCACTCACCGGCTATCAGAATCATGTACGGACAATAGTGATAAAGTAACAAGCAGTTTATTTAGGACTACTCTTTTCCAGAGGTATACTCCTCTCTTCATCAGGTCCTTCCAAGAACCTAATGAAGAGAGTTGTATAGCTCTGGAATCGTGTTGTTCTGGATTAACTGTTTGTTATTTTATAATTTATCATTTATTATTCTGCTCGCCGGTGAGTGCTACACTGCTTGACCCAAATTTGTGGTGTTCACCTGAATTCCCGATGAAGAGAGGCGTTTACTTTTGGAAACGTCTTGTCCTGAAGAAAATGCTTGTTATTTTATCACTCCTTCAGGACAACACGTTTCCAGAGTTATACTAATCTCTTCATCAGGTCCTTTCAAGAACCACGCAACACGATAAGATGAGCACCTTATACCTTATGTGTGTAATGATAATGGCACTAGATAGTGCCTTTTTTTCCGTGTTAATGCGATTCCTAAAATAAGTTCCAAACAGGAGAACAAATCAGAACATATTAAAGCAGGAACTGTGTAGAGCCGGCAGCATCCCCGGACTGGATCAGTCAAAGCAGAAATGGACGTCCAGCACTTGGTGCAGTAAAACCAGGTACTTTATTGTAGGATCATCGGATCTGACACAAACATGCATCAGGACACACAATGACGCGTTTTGGACCTTTACCAGTCCTTAGTCATGACTAAGGACCGGTAACGGTACAAAATGCGTCGGTGTTTATTGTAGGATCATCAGACACAAACATGCATCAGGACAAACAATGACGCGTTTTGGACCTTTACCAGTCCTTAGTCATGACTAAGGACCGGTAACGGTACAAAATGCGTCGGTGTTTGTCCTGATGCATGTTTGTGTCTGATGATCCTACAATAAAGTACCTGGTTTTACTGCACTATATTAAAGCAGGGGAACATCCACATAACGATGAACATGGACAAGAACAGGGGCATAACAAACTTACTCAATATTCCAATGAAGTACAATAATTTTAACCTCCATGTTACGTGACTGATTTCTATGGGACATGACCCGTTTCGTAATCCCTTGTGTCAGTTCAGTGTCAGCCCTGGTGTGACCCGTCCTATACTGTGACATAAGAGCTTACGGGATAAGGGCATTAACCTTTATGTGCCCTGGTCACCTCGGCATACATGGCTTTTAGAATAAATACTTTTACCATGGAAATCAGAATTTACTCTTCATCGTCTCTGAGCATTGCTTTGTCCTCAGTATATCAAAATGATTTATTGGGTATCGCATACCGCAAACATGTCCCCATTTACAGCTGTCCCCAGTACATGTATTCTTTCCAGTCTCTTCTATACGACCTGTCTCTCCATCTGTAGGATTACGAAAGCAAACTGCTGGCTCTGCAGAAGCAAGTGGAGACTAGGTCATTGACTGCTGAGACCACCGAGGAAGAGGATGAAGAGGAAGAGGAGGGTAAGCTTCCAGATAGAAAATGTCATTGTGGGTGGGGTGGATGTTTCTTTTATTGTCCCAGCAACTCCAGAGCCCATTAAAATGATGGGGACTGAGCTGCAATACCAGGCACTGCCATATGGGGTGCTATGGGTATGAGAATGTGAATAGTCCGTGATTCAAGCAGCTGGACAAGTGTAATTTCAAAGGCCTATTCTAGTTTTTTCTAACCAGGGTGCCTGCAGCTGTTGCAAAACAACAACTTCCAGCATGCCCGGACAGCCAAAGGCTGTCCGGGCATGCTGGAAGTTGTAGTTTTGCAACAGCTGCAGGCACACTTTTTTGGAAACACTGGTCTATTCCAAAGAAAACCTTTTGTAGAAGGTGCAGAGGTTACTGACTAATTCCTAACTTCAGGGCATCCATAGGCCCACATCTATGACATTTTCTTACTTTAGCTACAAGTTATGTCTATTGTTCAGTTTTGTCCCGGATTTCTGATCTGTGACAGCATATAGATGGTTAAAGGGGTTACTTACCAACAATACATGTCATAGGTTATGGGAGAAACGAATAGTCCCTGTCACTCCATTCAGATGGAAGCCTTGGGAACCCCCAATTTCAAGATTGCTGGTGTCTTAGCATTTGGACCCCCAGTGAGAATACATTTGTACTTTATGTATGCTGGATAGAGGTTAGATGTTAGTGGGACATCACCTTTAAAGGGGAACTGACAGCGGTGTCACCTGCTCTAACTTATCGGTGCTGTCTTTTAGTGTGGGTGATGCTGATCAAAATGATGTTTGCCATATTTTTCTAGGTGCAGCTGTTCCCGAAATAATTATCAATATCCTTATATGTAAATGAGGCTCTTGGTGCACTCAGGGCGTTCCCTTGCCCCTCGGTGCACTGGTTGTTCTTCTCGGTCGGTCTCTGATTCACACCCCCCGCTAAATATTTATACTCTCTTTTGCACATAGCTGCAATAAGCTGAGATATGCGCGTGCGCACACAGATCTCCAGCAAAGCCCGGCCCGTGCACATGTCGAAACTCAGCACGTTTCGGTTGCACCTACATGCATATGTGGGAGATTATGAATATTCATTAGGGGCCGAGAAGAAGAACCTGTGCATCTCTGGCTAGGGAACGCCCCGAGTGCCCCAAGAGCCTTATTTACATATTAGCATTTTTAGCTGGATATCCATACATGTATTTTAGCTATATATATATACACACACACCATTTTGATCAGCGTCACCTCCATTAACAAACAGCACCAGCAGGTTAATGCAGGGGGCGCTGCTGTCAGTCTAGTTGTGGCAGCCAGCCTACAGCATTTTGTTATTCAGTGGAATTTATCCAAGTCTGTATGCAGAAGTTCCCTCTAGTGGTGGTTTTTAGAAAGCAAGAATTTATCATTTTGCTCTATGGCTGTGTAAAGGGGAAAAACTGTGATTTTAAAGGGGATAAGAAGTCTGATTGCGGGAGTTTTGGCTCTGGAGACCCCCGTGATCTCCCTGCTACACCCGGCGTTCGTTTAGAGCGTCGGGTGCAGCACCAAAGGCTCATGATTTCCCAGCCATGCCCTGCTTGTGATGTCATGGCCACGCCCCCTCAATGCAGGTATATGGGAGGAGGTGTGATGGCAGTCACGCCCCCTCCCATAGACTTGCATTCAGGGGGCATGGCAGTGACATCACGAGCGGGGCGTGATAGTGACGTGACGAGCCTCCACCCTGCATCGCCAGTCATCTGGCATGGGGCGAAGTTCGCTCCGTGCACCAGATCTCTGGGGTGCCACAGCCAAGATTGTGGGGGTCCCCAGCGGCGGGATCCCCGCGATCAGGCATGTTATCTCCTATCCTTTGGATAGGGGATAAGGTGTCTAGAGGTGGAGTACCCCTTTAAGCTCTGTTATTAAAAAAAAAAAAAGTAATGGACCTCTTACTGCTAGAAAGATATGTTATGAAATTATTTAACCATTAGTATGCCGGCACGGATCAACAAATCTAATATTTAGTTATACATTCTGTAGTCACATACATAATAAAAAAAAACATTTAATGTTACAAGTGGCCACTTGTATTGTCTACTACTACAGGGGTAAACATAGGGCCGAGGTAACATGCCCATAGGCTTTAGGGGGTCCTGCACCTTAACTGGCCCTCCTATATTTTGGCCAGCTGTCATCTGTTCTGGGCAGTGTCGTCATGCTTGTTGATGCCCATTGGCTCTAACTGTGTGCACTTTTAACTCTTTGTAGTACCCTGGACACAGCATGAGTTTGAACTTGCCCAGTGGGCATTTAAGAAGTGGAAGCACCACCAGTTCACATCTCTACGGGACCTGCTGTGGGGAAATGCAGTGTACCTGAAAGAAGCCAACGCCATCAGTGTGGAGCTAAAGAAGAAGGTGAGGAACTTGTCTGTTCTTTATACATTTCATTAGCAATGAGTGCCGAGGAGGGGAGACATGTAATCCTGAAACCTGCTTGGCACATATTATGGTGTGGAGAAAATAATACAAGATCATGGCTGTTAGGGCATACTGGGAGTTGTGGTTCCCAACAGCTGGAAAACCACCAGTTGCTTACCGTTGATCTAATACAGTTTTTCCAAACCAGTGTGCCTCCAGCTGTTGCAAAACTACAATTCCATGCATGCCCGGACAGCCAAAGCTGTTTTGCAACAGCTGGAGGCGCACACTGATCTAGTATATTTCTCTTGTTGCATTTGGCACCCATTGTAGTCCATGTTAGTCCATAATCACTGTCTATCTGAGCATCTTACCAGCGATCCAAACAAAGTGACCACCTCGGTAGATATTGCTTATGCTTGTTCTGGGTGGATCATGTGAATCATATACCCATCGCCCAGTGCAGGGAAAAGGGATCTATTCTGGGGTTTAACCATTTGTTCTCTTCCTTCCCATTAGGTGCAGTTCCAGTTTGTGCTGCTGACAGATACCCTGTATTCTCCACTTCCACCGGAGCTGCTGCCTCCTGATTCCGAGAAGATTGGCGAAGATGAACCCTTCCCCCGTACGGTGGTGGCTGTGGAAGTCCAGGACTTGAAAAATGGGGCCACACACTACTGGTCAATGGAAAAGCTCAGGTAAGTTTGATCTGATAATACTTACAGGGAACCCTGTCAGAAGCTTTATGCTGCCTGAAATACAGACAGCATGAAACTGGGACAGGCTCCCTCATTGCAGTTGTAAACAATGGACATGGTGATCTATTCGTTCATGCAATGATTGGATCGATCACATGATGTATCCAGATCATTGCTTCCTTACCTGTCCACACTTTTGTGTTTGGCAGTGTTTCCCAACCAGGGTGCCTCCAGCTGTTGCAAAAATACAACTCCCAGCATGCCCGGACAGCCAACGGCTGTCCGGGCATGCTGGGAGTTGTAGTTTTGCAACATCTGGAGGCACGCTGTTTGTAAAACACTGCACTAGCTTTCTGTTTTAGGGTGCGTTCACACTGAGGAATAGGAGCAGCCAACGGCTGTCCGGGCATGCTGGGAGTTGTAGTTTTGCAACATCTGGAGGCACGCTGTTTGTAAAACACTGCACTAGCTTTCTGTTTTAGGGTGCGTTCACACTGAGGATTAGGAGAAGCCAACGGCTGTCCGGGCATGCTGGGAGTTGTAGTTTTGCAACAGCTGGAGGCACGCTGTTTGTAAAACACTGCACTAGCTTTCTGTTTTAGGGTGCGTTCACACTGATGAATAGGAACAGCCAATGGCTGTCCGGGCATGCTGGGAGTTGTAGTTTTGCAACAGCTGGAGGCACACTGTTTGTAAAACACTGCACTAGCATTCTGTTTTAGGGTGCGTTCACACTGAGGAATAGGAACGGCCAACGGCTGTCCGGGCATGCTGGGAGTTGTAGTTTTGCAACAGCTGGAGGCACGCTGTTTGTAAAACACTGCACTAGCTTTCTGTTTTAGGGTGCGTTCACACTGAGGAATAGGAACAGCCAACGGCTGTCCGGGCATGCTGGGAGTTGTAGTTTTGCAATAGTTGGAAGCGCCCTGGTTGGGAGACAATGGTGTGGTGACATGGATACATCACACGCTTGCCGTCATATTTCAACATATGAACATGTAGATTTCCATGTATATTGTTTACACCAGAGCACCTCCAGCTGATGCAAAACTACAACTTCCAGCATGCCCAGAAAGCCAAAGGCTGTCCGGGCAAGCTGGGAGCTGTAGTTTTGCAACAGGGTGGACGCACACTGGTTTGGAAACACTGGTTTACACACTGCACGCCACCAAGTCTCTAAGTATGCACAATAATGTCTTCTATTCACTGACAGCAAACTGATCTTTTGAACAACACGGAATAAACTGTGACCATTACTCCCATCATCCAGAATGGTGCATACAACCATCTTTCTTTTCCTCCCATAGGATGCGTCTAGAACAGATGCGAGAGATGTACGACCGAGCAGGAGAAATGGCCTCTAACGTCCAAGACGAACCCGACGCAGTAATGAGCGGCGGTGACCCGTTCTACGATCGCTTCCATTGGTTCAAACTCGTCGGCAGGTAGGAATTATTTCTCTGCGTTTTCTCCAGCCACACAAAGGGGGAGATTTATCAAAACCTGTTTAGAGGAAAAAGTTGCCAAGTTGCCCATAGCAACCAATCAGATCACTTTCACTTTCATTTTTCAGAGGCCTTTTCAAAAATGAAAGAAACAATCTGACTGGTTGCTATGGGCAACTCGGCAACTTTTCCTCTGGACAAGTTTTGATAAATCCTCCTCCCCCCCCCCCCCCCCAAGGTCTCCATGACATTGTTATACCTGACAGTAATCAGTAAGGTGGCGTGATGTCACCAAAATCTCTCAGTAGTGCAGCCTCAGGTTTTGGGCCTGTGAATTCACACGATCAGATCTTGGCCTAGAAATTAAATATTTAAAAACTTTTTTTTCACATTTTAGCATATAGGAAAAAATATTATAATAATGGCGCGCAGAAGAAGAAAGTGGTGTTTTTTGTAGCTTCACCCAGTCTGGTTCTTATGGGAAGCACCACTGGATTTTCTTGTTTTATACATTGTCCTTACTGCATTACTATCAGCTTCTGTAACCTAATTTTTGCTAATGTTCTTATAATATATGTTTTTTTATTCTATTTTATAAGTGCAATATGCATTTTGCACACCACCTCCCCCCCATGCTATTTTTGGATTTATTTTGCACCTTACTTGTCCCTTATTGCCCCATACTGACCCTCCTACCCTTCCCCTCCCAGTCCTGCTCTCCTTCATTTTGCTATATGCTTTGTTTTACTGGTTGATCTATGGAGTTTACAATCCCGCCGCCCTCCCCCTTTTTTCTTTTGTGCCTTTGGGTTGTGATAACAAACTCTCCCATTGCAAATATCTAGTTCTCCCATATTCCACGGCTGCGTCAACGAGCGGCTGGCGGACCGCACCCCATCCCCCACCTTCTCCACAGCCGATTCCGACATCACCGAGCTGGCGGACGAGCAGCAGGGCCAGATGGAAGATTTCGATGATGAGCCCTTTGTGGATGACACCGGCTCAGATGTGGGGAATGAGGAAGGATCTGATCTCTTCAGCGATGGCCATGATCCGTTTTATGACCGCTCCCCATGGTTCATTTTAGTAGGAAGGTTGGTGAGGTTGTTGCAAGGAATTGGGTTGGAAAGGACAAGTTCTTAACATTAACCCCACATTCTGTGTATAAATGACAAAAATGAAGACCATAGACCAGTGTTTCCCAACCAGTGTGCCTCCAGCTGTTGCAAAACTACAACTCCCAGCATGCCCGGACAGCCGAAGGCTGTCCGGGCATGCTGGGAGTTGTAGTTTTGCAACAGCTGGGGGCACAGTGGTTGGGAAACACTGCCATAGACATATGAATATTAGGATTGTGGGCTTAACCTGCAGCAGGAGTACCCTGTAGTGACATCCCCTATTTTTGGTTAACAGCGTAGTCATTGACTACAATAAATAATATTCTCCCTGAATAATATTCCATAATAGTGAGAGATTCTATTTACAATAGGAATCGGTGTAATGTTGTATCAGAGTGGAAGAAATGGACACAATGACGAGACCAAATGACTTCCTGAGGTGCCAGAAGTATAAGACCCACCCCCCTGACTCTTTGCAAGAGCACTTCCTGTTTCTTAAGTGTCAGGGTTAGTTGTACGTGTCACGTGACCAAAGTCAGCTCTCCTCATTAGCTGAAAGGACTCCTAGAAGGGAGAGGGGCATAAAGGACAATGATGTTTCCCACTCCCTGACTGGCACTATGGGAAATCATTGTGATTAAGATAGTTTTGAAAACAAAACCTACAGAAATTAGCTGTAAACGCAAGTTTTTTTTTAACCGTTTCTGGCCTTCCCCTCTGCAGTGGGTATATGGTATATGTGAGAACTTGTCCTTTCCATCCATTGTCAGACACAGAAATGCTAAGGACGCGTGGGAGGACCATCACCCAATTTTCATTCATTTTTCTTTTTTCTTTTTTTTTTCAATAAAAAAGAAAAACAAAGCATATTTTCTTTTTCTTTTATTTTCCTTTTTAATTTGGTTTGTAGTTTGTTTTGTGTTGCCATTACCTCACCAACCTCGCTGCTAATACTCTGTTCCCTTCCTCCTGTCCCTGGCTGTGGATGAGGGGCGTACCAGACTGGAGAATAAGGAACCCCCGATTTTAAGGGTTCTGTTATTTTGACTCCTTTATTGTTGGACAATTTGGTATCTTCAAGTCACTATATCTCAAAGGCTTGGCACACAGATTGGCTGCCTAAATTACTGACATACCATTGATTTTATTTATTTATTTATTTTTAAAGATTTAAGGGGTACTCCGGTGGCAAACAAAAAATTTTCATATAAACTGGCTCCAGAAAGTGAAACAGATTAGTTATTTTCTGCCTGACCACAGTGCTCTCTGCTGACACCTCTGTCCATGTCAGGAACTGTCCAGAGTAGGAGGAAATCCCCATAGCAAACCTCTCCTGCTCTGGACAGTTCCTGACTCGGACAGAGGTGTTATCAGAGAGCACTGTGGTCAGACTGGAAAGAACAACACCACTTCCTCTGGAGCATACAGCAGCTAAGTACTGGAAGGATTAAGATTTTTTAATAGAAGTAATGTAAAAATCTGTTTAACTTTCTGGCACCAGTTGATTTGAATTTTTTTTTTCACTGAAGTACCCCTTTAAGGGCTCGTTCACACTGCGCACCTACTAAATGTCAGCTAGCAGCGGGAGCCACTGCCGGACATGCGCTGTCTCATAGATGGAAATGCAGTCCAACAGAATTTTACCCAAAGAATAAACATTTTTTGGGTGTACGTCCATTCCGCAGTATGCACCGAGCAGCAGAATCCCATTGAAAACTTTGCTGCCAGTAAAATTCCGCTAGTATAATGTCTGCCGTGTGAGCGAGCCCTTCCTTTAAACTAGTAGCAGAATACAGTAGATATTGTACCAGCAGGGACATGCTGGGAGCTGTAGTCTCACAGGTCTACGCCAATGTTTCCCCAAGCAGTGTATTTTCAGCTGTTGCAAAACTACAACTCCCAACATCCTTTGGTGTATAACTACTTTATATCTTCCAAAGTTCTGCAACGTCCAGCTCTCCCTCTGCAGCGCCGAGCGTCTCGGACCGGAAGAGACCAATTCCAGGCAAGATAGAACAAAACAGAATGGTCCAGAGCTTGTGTCGGTGAATTGACGAGGATTTATTAAGCAGATTCAAAGACGGGTACAAACCAGGTGACGCGTTTCGGCTGCTAGTCCACAGCCTTAGTCATACAGACGTATGTATGACTAAGGCTGTGAACTAGCAGCCGAAACGCGTCACCTGGTCTGTACCTGTCTTTGAATCTGCTTAATAAATATTCGTGAATTCACCGACACAAGCGCTGGACCATTCTGTTTTGTTCTATACTTCATATCTTGATACTCAAAGAGATGGCAGCAGCAGTATACAGATAGAGCTGGAGGATAGGTGAAGAACTACTATTTATCCTGATCCCATAAAGATAACAGCAGTAGAATGCAGATAGAGCTGGGGGAGATGTATAACTTCTATATATATTTTGATCCCATAGAGATAGCAGTATACAGATAAGGCTGGGGGGAGGTAAGGAACTACTAGATATTTTGATCCCATAGAGATAGCAGCAGCAGTATACAGATAAAGCTGGTGTGGGGGTAGGAGGTGTATAATTACTATATATTCTGATCCTACAGAGATAGCTGCTGCAGTATACAGATAGAGCTGGAGAGAAAGTGTATAACCATTATATATCCTGATCCCCTAGAGATAACAGAGGTAGTATACAGATTGAGCTGCAGGGGAGTGTATATATATCCCTGATCCCATAGACATGGCAAATTCAGCTGGAAGTGGACTGAACGGTGCTGGGAGCGATCTGGTAGGTGATTTTGTTGTCTTGTAACTTACAGGAAGTCGGACCCAGAGCTGACATCCTGTTCTGACCATTAAGCACTTAAAGATTCAGGGAGTCAGACTGGTGATCGATCACATGACCAAGTTACAGTAAGGAAACTGATAGATGCAGCTGTCCTGTAATAAATCGCAGTAAGGCTTATAATGGTGATGTGCATGATATGGGCTAAAAAATAAATAAAAAAACAAAATTCTTCAACACATTCCACTTTAATTCTAAAGAGTGGATACTACTTTATTCATACTGTATAATAGCAATATGACAAAATAACTTTCTGTATTCCCTTCCCCTTGGTATCACAGGGTTGATCAAGCGGAAATTCAGAAGTGTGAATGGGAGTGCGGAATCCCATAGAAGTCTATGGGCTTTAATTTAAAGCAGAATTCCGCATGCGGAAATTCTGCCGTGTTAATAAACCCTTAGGCCAGCTGTAAATTTGCTGCATATCTGTGATTATAGGACTGCAGGTGAACCTGCTGCATACATAGCTCAGAGATACAGTGGGGATCAAAAGTTTGGGCACCCCGGGTAAAAATTTGTATTAATGTGCATAAAGAAGCCAAGGAAAGATGGAAAAATCTCCAAAAGGCATCAAATTACAGATTAGACATTCTTATAATATGTCAACAAAATTTAGATTTTATTTCCATCATTTACACTTTCAAAATAACAGAAAACAAAAAAATGGCATCTGCAAAAGTTTGGGCACCCTGCAGAGTTAATATCTTGTACTGCCCCCTTTGGCAAGTAGCACAGCTTGTAAACGCTTTTTGTAGCCAGCCGAGAGTCTTTCAATTCTTGTTTGAGGTATCTTTGCCCATTCTTCCTTACAAAAGTCTTCCAGTTCTTTGAGATTTCTGGGCTGTCTGTCACGCATTGTTCTTTTAAGGTCTATCCATAGATTTTCAATTATGTTGAGGTCAGGAGATTGTGAAGGACATGGCAAAACCTTCAGTTTACGCCTCTTGATGTAATCCCCCGTGGATTTCGAGGTGTGTTTAGGATCATTATCCATTTGTAGAAGCCATCGAATCTTTAACTTCAGCTTTTTCACAGATGGCATCAAGTTAGCATCCAAAATTTGCTGAAATTTTATTGAATTAATTTTTCCTTGTACTCGTGAGATGTTCCCTGTGCCACTGGCTGCAATACAACCCCAAAGCATGATTGATCCACCTCCATGCTTAACAGTTGGACAGAGGTTCTTTTCATTAAATTCTGCTCCCCTTCTTCTCCAAGCGTACCTTTGCTCATTCCGGCCAAAAAGTTAAATTTTAACCTAATCGGTCCACAGAACTTGTTTCCAAAATGCATCAGGCTTGTTTATATGTTCATTTGCAAAGTTCAAACGCTGATTTTTGTGGTGAGGACGTAGAAGAGGTTTTCTTCTGATGACTCTTCCATGAAGACCATATTTGTATAAGTATCTCTTTATAGTGGAATAGTGTACCACAACTCCAGTGTCTGCCAGATCTTTCTGGAGGGATTGTGCAGTCAAACGTGGGTTTTGAATTGTTTTTCTCACAATCCTGTGAGCTGTTCAGTCTGATATTTTTCTTGGGCTTCCAGATCTTGCTTTCACTTCCACTGTTCCTGATGACTGCCATTTCTTAATTACATTCCGAACAGAGGATATTGACATCTGAAAATGTTTTGCTATCTTCTTATAGCCTTCTCCAGCTTTGTGAGCGTCAACTATTTTCAGTTTCAGATTTCTAGACAACTGCTTAGAAGAACCCATGGTGCTGATTGTTGGGGCAAGGTCAGATGAGTCTGGGCATTTAAAACCTTTGAGATTGACATCACCTGGTCTTCCCAGATGATGATTGAGAACAATCCATGACACTGGCAGGTCTCAGCTTTGCAAAGGGGGCAGTGCATGCTATAAACTCTGCAGGGTGCCCAAACTTTTGCAGACGCCATTTTTTTGTTTTCTGTTATTATGAAAGTGTAAATGATGGAAATAAAACCTAAATTTTGTTGACATAATATAAGAATGACTAATCTGTAATTTGATGCCTTTTGGAGATTTTTCCATCTTTCCTTGGCTTCTTTATGCACATTAATACAAATTTTTACCTCGGGTGCCCAAACTTTTCATCCCCACTGTATATCATACTGCACACACAATAAGACTTTTAAGACTTTTTCATCGTAACTTCCCAATATACTTTGTTTTAATTCTTTACTATTTAAGGAGGCACTGTCATTACGAAAAACTTTTTATATGTTCTAGTACTACTGATAAGATGACTTTTTTAAATATACAGTTATTTAAAAAAATCTAAAAAATAAAAATGAACATAGCCGCCACTAGGGATCATCTATCTTTATGCAGACAGACTACACTGTATTTTGCAGCATACTGGATACCTGCCATAAAGTGTGATGGCATCCAGTATAGGAGATCACCACTGCACCACTACAGCCTTCAGCTGTTCCTAAACTACAAATCCCATAATGGAAGTTGTAGTTTTGCAACAGCTGGGGGTACAATCTTTGTAAAATTCTGTGTTAGAGCTTTGTATTCTCCAGCTGTGTGCCTCCAGCTTTTGCAAAACTACAGACAAAGGATGTGTGGGGGCATGCTGAGAGTTGTAGTTTTGCAACAGCTAAAGGCAACACTGCTCTACCACAGTGCTTTATAAACACTGCAGCTCCAGCTGTTGTAAAACTACAACTCCCAGCATGCTTCAACAGCCAAAGCTTTCTCTGACTCCTGAATGACAAGGAAGCTGATCAGACATTCAGGGGTGTGTGAAAGCTGAATGACACACATAATGACAGCTATGTTGATTAGTATCCAGCTTTACTAGGAACAGATAGAAAATGTATGCATAAAAATTACTGTGTAGTGATTTGCAGACTACCAGGCTGTTCCCAGACTCAGAGCAGATGAATCATCACAGTGAGGGACAGAGATGGGCATGCCCCCTCCACAGGGCAAGAACACAAAGCAAGTGAGCAAGATATAAATGCTATTTGTTCAGGATATATATGCCCTAGACACATAAAAAATTATATGTACATGACCAGGATAAGTTACTGAGTAACATATCTCTACTTTTTTTTATGGGGGGGAGGGGGGTTGGGCACTATGTGAGGTACGCTTTAAGATCCCTGCTTGCTTCTACTGAATAGAAACCCATCTTGTCCTAAACCTATTTGAAGCGCAAAGTATATGAGAAATTTTCAAATCTTTTTCTTATAGAATGAAGGGAGCTATAGAGAATAGACTATTGATGTGACAGTGTGCAGGATCCTCTCATTTCTAGATTCCCATTGGGGTTTGTCCCTGATTTACATGGCAGATTCGTGCCCCTCTCCCCCTCTGGGCAGCCCTCCTTCCTAGAGACATCTGAGGTCTGGAACACAATCTTTTTTTTTTTTCTGTTGTTTTCTTAAGATTTTATTTGCAGCTACTTACTTTACTTTGTGTTTGTAGTGACTATAATATGGCTTATTAATCCTGGTTTATGCTTTTGGTTCAGATTATGTTTGTAACCCTATGTTTACTTTTATTTTGGTTTATTTCCGTTCTGATCCCTGTAACCCCCCCGCCTGATGAGCATGGATTGATGGTGTATGATAGTGACCAGCAGTGTCTAGTCATGGCGTCCATCATATGGTGCTGTCTTTATCATATCTGTTACTCATGATATCTGGGTGGATGCATTCGATGTCTTCTGAGGTCCGGATAGAGAGAAATGATTGTTGAATAGGCATCATATCTCTGTGAATCTATGTAATACAATGCCCCTGTGGTTTCTCTTGCAGAGCATTTGTCTATCTAAGTAACCTGCTCTTCCCAGTCCCCCTGGTCCATCGGGTGGCCATTGTGAGTGAGAAGGGGGATGTACGAGGGTTCCTGCGGGTTGCAGTGCAAGCAATTGCTGGTAAGTACCTGTTGCCTGTGTATGTATGTATGTGTGTACCCTGTGTATGTATGTCTGTACCCTGTGTATGTATGTGTGTACCCTGTGTATTTATGTGTGTACCCTGTGTATGTATGTGTGTACCCTGTGTATTTATGTCTGTACACTGTGTATGTATGTGTGTCCCGTGTGTATGTATGTGTGTCCCGTGTGTATGTATGTGTGTACCGTGTGTATGTATGTGTGCACCCTGTGTATGTATGTGTGCACCCTGTGTATGTATGTGTGCACCCTGTGTATGTATGTGTGCACCCTGTGTATGTATGTCTGTACCCTGTGTATGTAGGGGTGTACCCTGTGTATGTAGGTGTGTACCCTGTGTATTTATGTGTGTACCCTGTGTATGTATGTGTGCACCCTGTGTATGTATGTGTGCACCCTGTGTATGTATGTGTGCACCCTGTGTATGTATGTGTGCACCCTGTGTATGTATGTGTGCACAATGTGTATGTATGTGTGCACACTGTGTATGTATGTGTGCACGCTGTGTATATATGTGTGCACCATGTGTATGTATGTCTGTACACTGTGTGTGTGTATGTATGTGTGCACCCTGTGTATGTATGTCTGTACACTGTGTATGTATGTGTGTACTGTGTGTATTTATGTGTGCACACTGTGCATGTATGTCTGTACCCTGTGTATGTATGTGTGCACACTGTGCATGTATGTCTGTACCCTGTGTATGTATGTGTGCACCCTGTGTATGTATGTGTGCACCCTGTGTATGTATGTGTGCACCCTGTGTATGTATGTGTGCACCCTGTGTATGTAGGGGTGTACCCTGTGTATGTATGTGTGCACCCTGTGTATGTATGTGTGTACTGTGTGTATGTATGTGTGCACCCTGTGTATGTATGTCTGCATCCTGTGTATGTATGTGTGCACCCTGTGTATGTATGCGTGCACACTGTGTATGTATGTGTGTACCGTGTGTATGTATGTGTGTACCCTGTGTATGTATGTGTGTACCCTGTGTATGTATGTGTGTACCGTGTGTATGTATGTGTGTACCCTGTGTATGTATGTGTGTACCCTGTGTATGTATGTGTGTACCCTGTGTATGTATGTGTGTACCCTGTGTATGTATGTGTGTACCCTGTGTATGTATGTGTGTACCCTGTGTATGTATGTGTGTACCCTGTGTATGTGTGTGTGTGCACCCTGTGTGTGTATGTGTGTACCCTGTGTATGTATGTGTGTACCCTGTGTATGTATGTGTGTACCGTGTGTATGTATGTGTGTACCGTGTGTATGTATGTGTGTACCCTGTGTATGTATGTGTGTACCGTGTGTATGTATGTGTGCACCCTGTGTATGTATGTGTGCACCCTGTGTATGTATGTGTGCACCCTGTGTATGTATGTGTGTACCCTGTGTATGTATGTGTACCCTGTGTATGTATGTGTGTACCCTGTGTATGTGTGTGTGTACCCTGTGTGTGTATGTGTGTACCCTGTGTGTGTATGTGTGTACCCTGTGTATGTATGTGTGTACCCTGTGTATGTATGTGTGTACCCTGTGTATGTATGTGTGCACCCTGTGTATGTATGTGTGCACCCTGTGTATGTATGTGTGCACCCTGTGTATGTATGTGTGCACCCTGTGTATGTATGTGTGCACCCTGTGTATGTATGTGTGTACTGTGTGTATGCATGCACCATGCTGTCACACCATACCTAATCGAGCATATCTGAGCTGGCTGTTTATTGACCATGTACCAGTCTGAGTAAATCAGTACTCAGCAATAGAAGGAGGAATCCCATCATTTCGATGCCATGTCGCCACAGATTTGTGGTGGGAGCAGAACAGGTTTTCAGGACCCTCCATAACCCTCCATAATTTTCTTTACTCAACTTATCATAAAATTATTTTCTTCCTCCCATTTTTCTCCCCTCTTTTTAGGTGATGAAGAAGCACCAGATTATGGATCCGGCATCCGACAGTCAGGAACAGCCAAGATCTCATTTGACAATGATTACTTCAATAAGGTAATTCACCAAAGAAGAGTGCGCATGTGCAACAGTGCAGTAAAGCATTTACCACTGTGGATTCTATACAGAGATACAGGGCTACATAGATTCTTATGGACTACTAAAGGAGTTTTCCAGGACTTTTCTTTTCCTTAGGCCATCAGTTGGGGTCTGACTCCCGGCATAACCACCAGTCAGCTGATTTAAGTGGCGGTGGCCCTCGTGCCAGTACTGCAGCCTCTTCATTTACAACAAGGCACAGCTCCGTACATTTGGCAGCAGCTGCACCTAGTGTCACAGCTTGTCCCATTCACTTCAATTTAATGAGCGGTAATACCAGGTACAGCCACTACTAAAGGTGTGGAGCTATGCCTTGTAGGGAGTGAGGAGGCCACATTGTAGCCCTTCCGTGTTCACGCCCACCCCCTTGTGACTTCACGCCCCTCCCCTCAATGAAAGTCTATGGGAAGGGGGCCCAACGGCCGTCACGCTCCCTCCCATAGACTTGCATTGAGAGGGTGGGACATGACGTCGCGGGATGTCACAAGGGGGCGGGCGTGAACACGGAACACTCAGTGTTCGGAACATTGAGTTCCAAACGCTGGGGAGCGGAGTAACCCTTTAAAGGGTTACTCCGCCCCTAGACATCTTATACGCTGTCCAAAGTCTGTGGTTCTGCGGCACCCCAGACATCCGATTCACAGAGCCAACTTCGCGGAGGCTCGTGAAGTGACATCCACGCCCCCTCAATGCAAGTCTATGGGAGGGGGCGTGACGCCCCCTCCCATAGACTTGCATTGAGGGGGCGTGGATGTCACGTCACGAGCCTCCGTGAAACCTCCGAGCGTGGCCGCGATCAGACATCTTATCCCCTAGGGGACAAAATGTCTAGGGGCAGAGTATCCCTTTAACCCCTTAAGGACCAAGGACGTATGAGTACGTCCTTGGTCCCGCTCCCGTGATATAATGCGGGGTCCCACGGTGACCCCGCATCATATCACGGCGGGCCCGGCCACTAATAGTGCGCGGCACTGATCGCGGTGCCGCGCACTATTAACCCTTTAGCCGCGCGCTCAAAGCTGAGATCCAGGCATGAGCAGTCAAGCGGCAGAATCATCGATCACTGGTTTCCTATGAGAAACCGGTGATCAATGATGAAGATCAGTGTGTGCAGTGTTATAGGTCCCTATGGGAGCTATAACACTGCAAAAAAAGTGAATAAAGATCATTTAACCCCTTCCCTATTAAAAGTTTGAATCACCCCCCTTTTCCCATAAAAAAAACACAGTGTAAATAAAAATAAACATATATGGTATCACCGCGTGCGGAAATGTCCGAATTACAAAAATATATTGTTAATCAAACCGCACGGTCGATGGCGTGCGCGCAAAAAAATTCCAAAGTCCAAAGTAGTGCATTTTTGGTCACTTTTTATATCATGAAAAAATGAATAAAAAACGATCAATAAGTCCTATCAATGCAAAAATGGTACCGCTAAAAACTTCAGATCACGGCGCAAAAAAATGAGCCCTCATACTGCCCCATACGCGGAAAAATAAAAAAGTTATAGGGGTCAGAAGATGACAATTTTAAACGTATTAATTTTCCTGCATGTAGTTATGATTTTTTCCAGAAGTCCGACAAAATCAAACCTATATAAGTAGGGTATCATTTTAATCGTATGGACCTACAGAATAAAGATAAGGTGTATATTTTTACCGTAAAATGTACTACGTAGAAACGGAAGCCCCCAAAAGTTACAAAACGGCGGGGTTTTTTTTCAATTTTGTCGCACAATGATTTTTTTTTCCGTTTCACCCTAGATTTTTGGGCAAAATGACTGACGTCATTACAAAGTAGAATTGGTGGCGCAATAAATAAGCAATCATATGGATTTTTAGGTGCAAAATTGAAAGAGTTATGATTTTTTAAAGGCAAGGAGCAAAAAACGAAAATGCAAAAACAGAAACCCCCCCGGTCCTTAATGGGTTAAATTACATTAGGTTTACCATAGATGCATATAGTATGTCTGCTCTGATACATTATAACTTACCTTACAGAATGACATCTCAACCACTGTCCTCACTCGCTCTGGGCTGTCTCTGGAAGAACTGCGTATCGTAGAGGGACAGGGTCAGAACTCAGAGATGAACACTCCTATGGAGGAAGTCAACCGGCTGGCTGAAATGGGTAAGTGTGTGAGAATCCGGAGTCAGGTCACCTCCTTAGTGGCCATTTCTTATACTTGCCTCTAATCCTGTAGACATGAAATCAGGCAGCCTTCTGGATGGCAAGATGATGATGGAAGGGTTTTCCGAAGATATAGGAGAATATCTGAAGATTGGAAGTGTCTTCACCTTCCGGGTCACTGTACTACAAGCCAGCGGCATCCCCCCGGAGTACGCCGATATCTTCTGTCAGTTCAAGTACGTTCTCATTCAGAGGGACTGGGTGTTATTCATTGTATTCCCTTCTGTGAGCAGACATGGTGTGGACTGTGCCCGTGCACATAGAAGTAACTATAAATATCATGTTGTGCTATGCTCCGCCATTGTGTTGCAGCTTTTTACATCGGCACGATGAGGCCTTCTCCACAGAACCCCTTAAGAACAACGGACGTGGGAACCCCCTGGGCTTCTACCATGTACAGAATGTAAGTGACCCCAGACCACAGAGTTGTGCCTTGTATGAATAATAAGGCCCTCACCACTATTTATACTTACGTGACGTTGCTTTCTGTTTTTTTTTTTTACAGATTGCAGTAGAAGTTACTGAATCTTTTATAGAATATATCAAAACCAAGCCCATTGTGTTTGAAGTGTTCGGACATTATCAGCAGTACCAGCTACATTCCCAGGGCCAGGACCTCAGGTAGGAATCAATATATATATATATATATATATATATATATATATACACACACACATATATACATAAACACATATATATATATACACTCATATATATATATATATATACACTCATATGTGTGTGTGTATATATATATTTATATATATATATATATTCACACTTAATACATGTCTTCTGGATGGATTCTAACACATTCCTTAATATTACAGCCCAGCACAGCCTTCCCGCCGCTATTTCCCTCCTCCAATGCCCCTCTCTAAACCTGGTAAGTACACATAGCACCCGTCATAGGATGCCCTCAGGTAGTGTAGTTGCAGAGGACGCACTTTCAGACACTTGACGTCATGTTTTGCCCCCTTAGTGTTCACATTGATGATGGCCGCTCTGCATGCTTGTCATACATTAACTTCTCATTTTTTATTTTCCTTTGCTGCATGATGACTTTTTTTCCCCCTGGTTTGATCCCTTCACTTCCCCTTCTCCGTTGCTTTTGTTCTTTTCCTTTCTTTTTTTTTTTTTTACCACATTTGCTTTATGGTAGCTGGAGAGAGGCGGATAAATTTGGTGAGGTACCTCATGTCCAGCTATGTCAGTGTGCCAGTGTTGGACACGCTATCTGAGCACGCTCATGCAATTTCTGCCACAATGCAAGACAGGGCCGAACAGCTGTCCTTTCTCTATCTGCCAATACCTACCAGCCTGCCGGAGAGGGCTCCTAAAAGAGATGGTTAGTAGTAGAGGTCTCAGTCATGTAGCTGTGCAGCCCTCAGGTTCTCTAGGTTTTCTCTGTAGATCTTTTCCTTACATTGGACACAGGGCCTTTACTCATGCCCGGCATTTTCATTACAGTTCCAGCCACCAAACTAAATCCTCTAAGCAAGCAGAGTATTGGACAGAGCGTCAGCAAATACGACCTGTTGGTTTGGTTTGAGATCAGTGAACTGGAGCCTACAGGAGAGTAAGTCTGATAATAACATATATTCATATCTTAGAAGTATATATCCTCCTGTGTGTGTGTGTGTGTGTGTGTGTGTGTGTATATATATATAAAAGAAGGAAGATCAGGGCAGCACTCCAATGGTGTGAAAAAAAGATAAAATTTATTCCATCAAAACAATGTGCAAAACAGCAGCGACGTTTCGATCCTCTCCAGGATCTTTTTCAAGCTGGTGAGGAGAGGATCGAAACGTCGCTGCTGTTTTGCACATTGTTTTGATGGAATAAATTTTATCTTTTTTTCACACCATTGGAGTGCTGCCCTGATCTTCCTTCTTTTACATTTGGATGGATCGTTGGACTTGATCCTTTTACAGGTTGCCTGCACCTTTTCTTACAAATCGTTTGGACTTTTTGAGTGCTGTTGCCCCTTTGTTTTTTATATATATATATATATATATATATATATATACAGTGACCCCTCGACCTACGATGGCCCCAACATACGATCAATTGAACATATGATGGCTTCTCAGAGGCAGCATATGATGCTTTTGTATGTCGGGGCCATCGCATAAACGGCTATCCGGCAGCGCAGACTGCTTCAGCTGCCACCGGATAGCCGTTTACGGTGCCCCGTGTGGTCCGCTGACGATCACTTACCTGTCCTCGGGGCTCCGGCGCGTCCTCTTCGGGCTCCCCTGCATTGTCGGTGCTCTCCATCGACGTCATCACGTCGCCGCGCACACTGTCCCGTCATCCAATAGGAGCGGCGTGCGTAGCGACGTGATGGCGGCGAGGGAGAGCGAGGATGCCGGGGAAGCAGAGGCCTTGCCAGAGCGTCGGGGACGCGGCGACAGCGATGGACGGCGACGAGCGGTGACGGTCCGGAGCGGCGGGGACAGGTGAGTACAACTTCCTCTAACAGTGGTCTACAACCTGCGGACCTCCAGATGTTGCAAAACTGTAGTTTTGCAACATCTGGAGGTCTGCAGGTTGTAGACCACTGTTCTATACTTTACATTGCACGGATCCCTCAACATACGATGGTTTCAACAAACGATGGTCCATTTGGAACGGATTACCATTGTATGTTGAGGGACCACTGTATATGTATAATTAATTTTTATTTTTTATATAAGTGTATATATATATTTATTTTATATATAGTATGTATGTGTATATATATATATATATATATATATATATATAGTATATAATATATTTTATATAAGTGTATTTATATGTGTGTGTGTGTATGTATGTATGTATGTATATATATATATATATATATATATATATATATATATATATATATATTAATGTGTTCACCATTCTGTGCTGCTGTCATCCCAGGTACATTCCAGCTGTTGTCGACCACTCCGGAGGTCAGTCCTGTCAGGGAACCTTCCTGCTACACCAGGTATGTGCTAACAAGACAGAATATTTAGGTTAGATATACAGGAGAATAAACATATTATTTTTTCAGATTTAGTAGTAGGCTTGAGATAAAGCTTATTTACATAGATTATCGCAAAATGGCGGTGTACTGAAAAATTTCGGCAGATTTTAATGTCCTTTCGTAGCTGCAAGGCTCCAACCCTGCAACTTAAAGGGATAGTCTGGCAATTAACTTCTTTTCAAAAACTTGTCATGGAAGAGCTGATTAAGGAGCTGCAATGTTAAATTGGTGCTGCATCTTAACTGTGGATCATAAAGTGATGGCATATCCTAGCAATATGCCATTACGTTTTGATTTCAGAATACCCCTTTAAGGTCAGTTCATTTGAACTGTAGGGGGGGAGGGGGGGCAGATTTTGGAGCCAAAATAAAAATGCTAAGGTTTAAAGCAACATTTCTGCTGACCTCTTTAACAGTTTTTCCTAACTAGTGTGCCTCCAGCTGTTTCAAAACAACAACTCCCAGCATGCTGGGAGTTTTAGTTTTGCAACAGCTGCAGGTACACTCATTGGGAAACACTGCTCTATTATATCAAAGCTTTTTAAAACTGCAGTGCAGGAGGAGGTGTACCCCATTATCTCTATCATGACCGCAGTGTTTATCGTGACAGGGGATCCAGCGCAGGATCACACTGACTATTATACACGAGAAAGGAAATGAGCTGCACTGGAAGGATGTACGAGAGCTGGTGGTCGGTGAGTGTCAACAAAAATATTGAGGCATTCTTTTGTGATAGTTGTTGTCCACAGAGAATAAATCACTATAAACATGTAAATTCCTAGAATTTTCTTTTTCTAGTCTGTAAAATTAGGAAGCATCAAAATGCCAAACAGCACTCCTAGTGGTCAGTCATCCAAAAGCCTGTTATAGCGGCTCACCTTGTGCCACACTAACCTGTGTGTCTCCTGTCCGTCTAGGGAGAGTACGTAACAAAGCAGAGGTGGATGAAGCAGCTGCTGACGTGGTTCTTTCGCTGAATATAATCTCTGCCAAATACCTCAAAAATCACAGCAGCAGCAGGTAATGTCCTGGATCTACAGAGCCAAAGAATTCTGAGCTGGAGTCTATTAAACTATTAAATCTGTGTATTTATGGCTTTGCTTTCATTCTTCATTTTACTATATGATTTGATTTGCTGTTCATTTTTTTATTTTATTATTTATTTTTTTATTTTATCCTCCCTGCTAATCCCTTCTTTCTTGGCTCCCGGGTCCCCCCTTTAAGTTTTTGTACCCCTGACTGTCTCTGTCACTAATGGCAGCTTCTTCTTCTGTGTCTTTCAGGCTGTTTCTTGATAAGGATATGCCTAGGTATTTTATGCTTTGCTTTTTCCTTTTATCCCCCCCCCGCACATAAAGATTCTCAGACCTCGTACAGAATACTTTATGTCCCCCACCCCCTCTGCACCCCCGGCTTTACTCCCCCCCCGCCTCACCTCGCCTAGCGCTTTTATAGTAACTAGACTGTTCTGTTGTGTAGACTGCAGTATTCAAGCAGCGTTTTTATGGGACACTATTGTGATTTCTCATAAATTATAAAAAAGAAAAAAATAATAATAATAATTATTTTTAAAAAAAAAATAATAATAATAATTATTATTATTATTTTAAAAAAAAAATAATAATAATAAATATATAAACTTTTTCCAAGTTTTACTTAGGGTTTTGCATTGGACCCCCCACTGTGTCTAATACACCTTTGCACTTCATATTGGGCATTGCTCTTCATGATAGTGTCCCTGTAGGAGTAGATGCACACAGGACCTCAGTGTCCATTCCTATGGGCAGATTGTGCATCATTTGCTCACCGGGAATATTTCTCAGCCAACTGTGCCTGTTGTCTTATAAAGAAGAAAGGAAAATTGACCATTCATTCTTATAATAGGCCCCGCACACAGATATGATATCATATGATGACAGCTGATGATCATTGTGCACCTTGGTAGATTAGGGAGCATCAATATGTGAAACAGCACTCCTAGTGGTCAGTCATCCAAAAGCAGAATAGTGGTGTTTCCCAATGAAAATTAGGTATTAGAATTGTACTGTAGTCTCCAACTGTTGCAAAACTCCAACTCCCAGCATGCCTGGACAGCCGTTGGCTGTCCAGGCATGCTGGGAGTTGGAGTTTTGCCATAGCTTGGAAATCGCTGTATTAGAAGAACCCCTAATTCCATAGCAATACATAGTCTGCTAATATTCAGTGTAGTACCCAGCACAGTCACTCTAGTCTCGTCAGTGTCGCCGTGTGTCTTTGTGCTGTGTGTTTTGGAGTCTGTTCTGTGTTGGTTTTGGGATGTGTCATGGTTGCAGATAACTTATGTCATTCATCCCACCGTCGATCCGCAGGACGTTCTATCGGTTTGAGGCGGTCTGGGACAGTTCACTGCATAACTCCTTACTCCTGAACCGTGTTACTCCCTACGGAGAGAAGATCTTCATGACGTTGTCGGCCTATCTAGAGGTATTTATTATCCGATCTGGTTTGGGTCCACACTGTTCAGCTATAAACAGACAAGGAAGGATACGAGTAATACCACCAAATGTTGGTAAAGCATCATAGTGGTTGAGCCCCCTAGATTGTCATGGCTTTACACTGCATTTTATTGGTAAAAAAAAAAGTAACATGCAGAGTGTGTTTAAATTCCCCACTAGAAGCACAATACCTTTGCCATGTCGCATGCACGCAAATACATTTGGGGGGGGGTAAATATTTTTGTTTAATTTTTTTGTTTACATGTTTTTATTTCTAAAATGGGAAAAGGGGGGTGATTTAAATTATGTTGGGGGAGGGGCATATTTATAGTTTAACATTTTTTTCCTTATTCATTTCACATTATTTAAGTCATTCCATTGCTAGTACTGTCCAGTGCTATGCAACGGCATAGCAGTGATCAGTTCTATCAGCGATCTACTTGTATAGGCTGCCTAGACAGCCTGTTTAAGAAGATCGGTGAAAGGTAAGGAAAAGCCCTCCAGCCACTGCAGGTGTCAGTGCTCACTTTTAGGTGAGTGGTCAGCATTGATCTCCGCATATAAAGAATGAATGACAGACATCAGCTTGATCGCTGATGTCCATTATTAGTGGCGAGTCCAGGCTGCTGATAGCAGCCGGTACTCATAGGTATGATCCGAGCTTAGCTCATAGTCCCCTAGCATGCAGCCACCGTATAAACAGCGTTCTGCTTGAAAGGGGTTAATATAGGGGTTGCAGTGTTTAGGATCCTCTTCTCATGGCCAGAGGTTACAAAGAGCGTCTCTTGCTCTGGAGGTCCTGTCCTGTCCAGCATTATACAGACAACACATTGATATATATGGACACTGTGTAATGCTTCAGGTCACCTGTGATGGCGCTGCAGGGAAGTTGAACACTTAGCACCAAGCTCCCCCACAAATTACAACTGGGATCCCAGCTTTAGGACACTTTGTGATGACCTTATTGTCAAGTTACCGTCTAAAAAGTAAAGATTAGCCAAAACAGAGAACTCCATTAAACTTTTGAATAACAGTTTCAGTTTGTATAAAAAAAAGTATTCAAACCCCTGCCCCCATAAGGGCTGTGAATACGCTTTATAGGCTCTGTATATGCTGCAATATAAGGCTGGGTTCACACTACGTTTTTCAACTACGGTTCCCGCATACGTTTTCTATCAAAAACCGTATGGGAAAAAAACGGATGGAACAGTATGGGAAAAAGTAAACCGTATGCGTTTTTAAACAGTATTCTGTTTTAAAAAGTGCATACAGTTCCGTCAGTTTTTCTAGAAAAAAAAACCCATACGTTTTAGAAAATTTTGTCCATTTTTAATGGGAGGGGTCTTGGGTGGGGACTTTAAGATGCAAATGCGCATGTGCAAAGTAAAAACGTATACGTTTTTCCCGTATGGAACCATAAACATGTGCGTTTCCCATTGATATCCATGTTAAAAAAAAACGTATGCGGTTGCAGTACGGTTTTTAAACCGGAGTCAAAACCGTGGCTGACCACGATTTTGTCTCCGGTTTACAAACCGTACTGCAACCGCATACGTTTTTTTTTAACATGGACGTCAATGGAAAACGCACATGTATACGGTTCCATACGGGAAAAACGTATACGTTTTTACTTTGCACATGCGCATTTAAATCCTAAAGTCCCCACCCAAGACCCCTCCCATTAAAAATGGACAAAATTTTCAAAAACCTATGGGTTTTTTTTTCTATAAAAACGGACGGAACTGTATGCACTTTTAAAAACAGCATACGGTTTACTTTTTCCCATACTGTTCCATCCGTTTTTGATAGAAAACGTATGTGGGAACCGTAGTTGAAAAACGTGGTGTGAACCCAGCCTAAGATCTGAAGGACATGGTAATAACTTTTCCTGTCTTCACAGCTCGACCACTGCATCCAGCCAGCGGTCATTACCAAGGACGTTTGCATGGTCTTTTATTCTCGCGATGCCAAGATCTCCCCTCCACGTTCCCTGCGCAGTCTCTTTGGCAGCGGCTACTCAAAGTCTCCTGACTGGTAAGTACTTAAAGGGGTACTTCCATGGAAATTTTTTTTTTTTTAAGATCAACTGGTGCCAGAAAGTTAAACAGATTTGTAAATTACTTCTATTAAAAAATCTTAATCCTTCCAGTACTTTTTAGGGGCTGTATACTACAGAGGAAATGTTTTTCCTTTTTGGATTTCTCTTCTGTCACGACCACAGTGCTCTCTGCTGACCTCTGCTGTCCATTTTAGGAACTGTCCAGAGCAGGAAAAAATCCCCATAGCAAACATATGCCGCTCTGGACAGTTCCTAAAATGGACAGCAGAGGTCAGCAGAGAGCACTGTGGTCGTGACATAAGAGAAATCCAAAAAGAAAAACATTTCCTCTGTAGTATACAGCCCCTAAAAAGTACTGGAAGGATTAAGATTTTTTAATAGAAGTAATTTACAAATCTGTTTAACTTTCTGGCACTAGTTGATTAAAAAAAAAAAAAGTTTTCCCACGGGAGTACCCCTTTAAATAACTGGGATCTCTGGTTCTTTTACCCAGTGGGTTAATTAGCTTTGTATTGGCCCCAGTATGTGGGTGATATGTAAGACTAGTAGATTGTGAGCTCCTTGGGCAGATTCAAATGCTGGATGTATAGACCAGTGTTTTGCAACCAATGCACCTCCAGCTGTTGCAAAACTACAACTCCCAGCAGGCCAGGACAGCCTCCGGCTGTCCTGGCCTGCTGGGCGTTGTAGTTTTGCAACATCTGGAGGCACACTGGTTCCGGAACACTGGTATAGACATTGTATAAAGACTAGAACTAAGAAAACTAGATTTGCTGGTGTTTATGGTAATTTCACCCTATATAAATATAAAAACTGCCATTTATTATTATTTCTATTGCAGTAACAAAGTAACTGGAATCTATGAGCTCAGTTTGTGCAAAATGGCAGACACCGGAAGTCCAGGTAAGAAATCTCCGGACATAATGCACGTTTACAGACTTTTTTGACTGATCTTCACCCAAAACTGCATTGAAAAAATGGCCATGCCCGATGGGTAGACATTCGGTATGGGTGGAGGGGTGGTCTATTGGAGAGGCTTCACTTCTGTAATAAAATATACAGCTATGTTCCACATAGACCCATTGTAAAACCGCAATCGGGTACATTCATGCTACAGTATCGCGCTCAGGGATTGTGTTAAACCTAAACATTGACCCTATCGCACTGCAGAATTTCAGCGGTGGAATGAACATGTTCGTTCCTTCGGTGTAATGACGCGTGGAACTCATTGCCATCAATGGCGACGGCGCAGGTCCGTGTGGTCTTAGCGCCCAAGGATATCTGTGGCTGAGTAGTATTCCCGCGAAAATTCTGCAGTGTAAACATACCCTTACGAAGAATGTTTGATGGTGTTAGCCCTTCATTTTTATTTATTTTATAATTTTTTTTTACTATTTAGGAATGCAGAGAAGGAGAAGAAAGATCCTGGACACCTCAGTGGCCTATGTCCGAGGGGAAGAGAACCTGGCCGGGTGGAGGCCCCGTGGAGACAGCCTGATACTTGAGCATCAGTGGGAGCTTGAAAAAATGGAACAGTTACATGAGGTATAATAGGATCTTTATTTTATTTATGTTTTTTCAACGCATCATGTCCAATGTTTAGTGCCTAGTAAAATTCTGTTTAATAAAACCATAAGAATTAGGGTAATCTTGGTAGCAGTATTAAAGAGGTACTCCGGTGGAGAATTTTTTTTATTTATTTATTTTTTTTAAATCAACTGGTGCCAGAAAGTTATACCGATTTGTAAAATACTTCTATTAAAAAATCTTTACCCTTCCAGTACTTTTTAGCAGCTGTATGCTACAGAGGAAATTCTTCTCTTTTTGAATTACTTTTCTGTCTGACCAGAGTGCTCTCTGCTGACACCTCTGTCCATGTCAGGAACTGTCCAGAGCAGCATATGTTTGCTATGGGGATTTTCTCCTGCTCTGGACAGTTCCTGATACGGGCATCAGGTGTCAGCAGAGAGCACTGTGGACAAGACAGAAAGGAAATTCAAAAAGAAAATAATTTCCTCTGTAGCATACAGCTGCTAAAAAATACTGGAAGGGTAAAGATTTTTTTATAGAAGTAATCTGTTTTATGTTTTCCACTGGAGTATCCCTTTAAATGGGTTTTCAGGACTTTAATCGATGGTCTATCTGATATGGGGATATGCCTTTGTAATTAAACCCCTTTAAGGACATCAGGAGTGGTTGCTGCAAATACAGTAAAGGAGTTTAAAGGGGTACTCCGCCCTAGACATCTTATCCCCTATCCAAAGTATAGGGGATAAAATGTCTGATCACGGGGGTCCCACTGCTGGGGACCCCCGCAATCTCTCCTGCAGCCCCCCGTCAACACTGCACGGAGCTAAGGGGCCGGAGTATCGTGCCCTCACGCCCCCTTCCATTGACTTGCATTGAGGGGACGGGGCATGATGTCACAAAGGGGCGGAGCTGTTACATCACGATACTCCGGCACCTGTATCGTGACACATCGCGCACGGAGCAAACTTAGCTCCATGCAGTGATGACTCGGGGGGGCTGCAGGAGAGATTGTGGGGGTCCCCAGCACCGGGACCCCCGTGATCAGACATCTTATCCCCTATCCTTAGGATAGAGGATAACATTTCTAGGGTGTAGTACCCCTTTAAGCATACATGGGACAGACATAAGGCCATCCTTCATATAAGATAGGGGCACAAACTATTGATAGTATTCAAAATATTGGGCAGGCTAGATGGGCCAAATGGTTCTAATCTGCTGACCCATTCTATGTTTCTATATTTCATTCTCATATCTATAGAGAAATGCTGGGAGTTGTAGTTACTTTTGCAACAGCTGCTGACACACTGGTTGGGAACCACTGCGTTAAGTGGTGTCAGTGCAGTCTGACAGCTACTTCTTATTCCATAGAGATTATTGTCTGTCCGGCTGCAGGAGCCTTTCAGCCTAGGCCTAGCTTTAGTCTCAGAATTTTTGCTGCTTTAGAAAATGATCAGAGAAATACAATAGGTCCTAAAAATCCATCCAGTGTGATAATGATGGGCAATCCTACTGTGTGTTCAGCCTGATCAAACTGCTTCACTCAAGTATAATAATGTGCTATAGATGTCTGTGAACTGACTTGTGATTCTTAGCTTTAGCATTGTGTTTTTGGCAGCCGGATAACTTGGCATCAGGAAATGTTTAGGTAGTTGAACATGTACAGAATCGTCTTGTGTTCCTCGCCCTTTCAAACAATTGATTAACTTTAAGAAGGCTGGGTTTACAATGCAAATTGTTGCTTTAAAAAGTACCTGTCACCAAATAAACTTTTCTAAACTAACTCAGGTTATGTTCCCTAACTACTCTTAACACTCCTCCCACCCTTTAAAAAATTCCAGAGCTTTAAAAAGTTCTGTATCTTACCTTTATTCTTGCTCACATAGTGCAATCTCCCAGCAGGAGAAAGTGGGCGTTTCCCAGCAGGTGTGAAGCCTGCTGGGGGACCACTTCCGCCCTCACATGGTTGCAGTGCTGTGATGAATAGAAGACCTCAAGCTCCGTGCAGCTTTCAATGAGGCTCTGTGCAGCTTTCAGTGAGGCTCTGCAGCTTTCAGTGAGGCTCTGCAGCTTTCAGTGAGGTTCTGCAGCTTTCAGTGAGGCTCTGCAGCTTTCAGTGAGGCTCTGTGTAGCTTTCAGTGAGGCTCTGTGTAGCTTTCAGTGAGGCTCTGTGCAGCTTTCAGTGAGGCTCTGTGCAGCTTTCAGTGAGGCTCTATGTACAGCTTTCAGTGAGGCTCTGTGCAGCTTTCAGTGAGGCTCTGTGCAGCTTTCAGTGAGGCTCTGTGCAGCTTTCAGTGAGGCTCTGTGCAGCTTTCAGTGAGGCTCTGTGCAGCTTTCAGTGAGGCTCTGTGCAGCTTTCAGTGAGGCTCTGTGCAGCTGTCAGTGAGGCTCTGTGCAGCTGTCAGTGAGGCTCTGTGCAGCTGTCAGTGAGGCTCTGTGCAGCTGTCAGTGAGGCTCTGTGCAGCTGTCAATCAATCTCAGTGGAGAGAAGCACTTGCTGAGTTTGGTCTCCTGCCAGGCTGGGAGGAGACCAAACTCACAGTATTAATTGTGGCAGGGAACAGTACAGAGCCACCTAGTGGGCATTTTTTCTATAATATTTTTTAAACATATTTGTTGATCATTTTAAAAGTAAGTGAATGGGAAAGTGTCTGCTAATTACACAAGGAACACTATATTAAAGGTTTTATTGGGTGACAGGTACTCTTTAAGTCTCTGTTATATATGTCAGCATTCAGTCAAAAAAGGTATGGCGATATGTAGCACCATGCTACAAGTAAGTCCAGCATGTAGCTACATTCAGGCCACTACAGAGTAGTCCAGCAAGCCTATGTATATTAGATAGAAGTCATTTTCCATTAATTATCCTAAAGTTCTTAACTAACCTCTTGCTTGTTCCTCAAGGTGGAGAAGACTCGGCATCTCCTCCTGCTCAGAGAGAAGCTCGGTGACAGCATCCCGAAATCCCTAAGTGAGTCTATATCCCCCAGTTTGAGCAGTGGAACCCTCAGTACCTCCACCAGCATCTCCTCCCAGATATCTACCACCACCTTTGAAAGTGCCATCACCCCAAGCGAAAGCAGCGGCTATGACTCCACCGACGTGGAGAGCCTGGTGGATCGTGAGAAGGAGCTGGCCACCAAGGTAGTCTGGATTCTGCACAATGGCTGTGACCTCTGCTATGTGTTAACCCTTTCTGAAGGCAGCAGTTGCCAACGTCTTCACTACTTTTCTTGCAGTGCTTGCGACTCCTCACTCATACATATAACCGGGAGCTGACCCAAGTATGCAACAGCATTAGTGATTGTAAGGTGAGAATCACATCGTAACCTACTATAGATGTGCTGCACCTGTTTTTTTTGACTACCCTTTAAAGTTACGTGGCTTATTTCATAGCAGAATTAAAGGGGTATTCCGGGCAAAAACATCTTATACCCTATCCAAAGGATAGGGGATAAGATGTCTGATCACGGGGGGGCTCGCTGCTGGTACTCCCAGCGATCTCCATACAGCACCCGCATTCTCCATTTTCGTAAACCTCCAGGTTTTCGGGACTGGGGACGTGACGTCACGCCACGCCCCCTCCATTCATGTCTATGGGAGGGGGCGTGACGGCAGTTTCCGAACCCCACTCGACAGACAATGTATGGAGCGCTGGCCACATTGTGGGGTTACATTTCTCTTTCGTTCTGGTGATCAGATCACCTTAGTTATCCCCTTTTGTATGGATAAGGGATAACTTTAAATAGTTGAAATACTCTTAAAATTTTTATTAAAGGGGTACTCTTGTAGAATTTTTTTTTTTCTAAATCAACTGGTGCCAGAAAGTTAAACAGATTTGAAAATTACTTCTCTAAAAAAATCTTCCAATACTTATTAGCAGCTGTATGCTAAATAGGAAATTATTTTCTTTTTGAATTTCTTTTGTCTTATCCACAGTGCTTTCTGCTGACACCTGATGCCCGTATCAGGAACTGTCCAGAGCAGGAGAATAAAATCCCCATAGCAAACCTATGCTGCTCTGGGCAGTTCCTGACATGGACAGAGGTGTCAGCAGAGAGCACTGTGGACAAGACAAAGAAATTCAAAAATCAGAGAATTTCCTCTGTAGCATACAGCTGCTAATAAGCACTGGAAGGATAAAGATTTTTTAATAGAAGTCATTTACAAATCTGTTTAACTTTCTGGCACCTGTTCATTTTAACAAAAAAGTTTTCCACCAGAGTACCCCTTTAACGTCCCTTTGACAACCAATCATTTTACTTTTGTCCATGTTTGTATTTTCTATTATTGGTTCTACAATAATTTCACCTGTTTATTTACTTTCCAGTTGTCCGATATTTCCCCCATCGGTCGTGACCCATCTGTTTCCAGCTTCAGCAGCGCCACGCTGACTCCCTCTTCTACCTGTCCATCATTGGCAGACTCCAGATGCAGCTCTGTGGACCAGAAGTGAGTGATCAGCTGATCGCTACATACATTTACATTTGATGCTTTCCCCAGTCATGTACTTTATCCGTTGTGTTCCTTGCAGGACCCCTGAAGCCAATTCCCGCGCATCCAGCCCTTGCACAGAGTTTGAGCAGTTCCATATAATTCCCCCAGTAGAAAACTCATACCTGGCCCGTGCCGGAAAGAACGAGTTCCTGAACCTTGTACCCGATATTGAAGAGTTGCGACCTGGGTATGAGAGACCTATAAGCAGTAACATTGGCGTCTAATAGTCTTACATGCGTCCTTGTCAGGAGTTTAGTGGTTTATGTTATTGAATTAAACTGAATTCCTTTGTCCTTAGGTCGGTGGTTTCCAAAAAGGGTTTCTTGAACTTCAAGGAGCCTCATTCTCATTCATGGGCCAAGCAATATGTGGTTGTTCGGCGTCCATATGTCTTCATCTACAATAGTGACAAGGATCCAGTGGAGCGGTGTCTTATTAACCTGTCCACAGCTCAAGTAGAGTACAGCGAGGACCAACAGGCCATGGTCAAGGTACGTTCTAAAATATTAAACACATTTTTAAATACATTTTATAAAAAGGGCATAGTTGGCATGGTGCCAATCTAGCTTTGTCATGTTCGACAGCAACGTTTAAAGGGGTACTCCGGTGAAAACCTTTTTTCTTTTAAATCAACTGGCGCCAGAAAGTTAAACATATTTGTAAATTACTTCTATTAAAAAATCTCAATCCTTCCAGTACTTATTAGCTGCTGAATGCTACAGAGGAAATGCCTTTCTTTTTGGAACACTGATGACATCACGAGCACAGTGCTCTCTGCTGACATCTCTGTCCATTTTTGCAACCGTGCATAGCAGATGTATGCTAAGGGCAGCATGGTGGCTCAGTGGTTAGCACTGCTGCCTTGCAGTGCTGGGACCTTGGGTTCAAATCCCACTAAGGACAACAATAAATAAAGAGTTATTATTATTATAATGACCTCAGCAAAGAGCACTGTGCTCGTGATGTCATCAGAGAGAATTCCAAAAAGAAAAGAATTTCCTCTGTAGTATTCAGCAGCTAATAAGTACAGGAAGGATTAAGATTTTTTTTAATAGAAGTAATTTACAAATCTGTTTAACTTTCTGGCAGCAGTTGATTTAAAAGAAAAAAGGTTTTCACCGGAGTACCCCTTTAACAACCAGTCTTTTAAAAAATGTTGTCAGCCTGGTTGCTAAACATACAATACCCATATTGCTATTCCCATGGACTTGAAAACATGTATATTGGGATTAGAGATGAGCGAACTTACAATAAATTCGATTCGTCACGAACTTCTCAGCTCGGCAGTTGCTGACTTTTCCTGCATTAATTAGTTCAACTTTCAGGTGCTCCGGTGGGCTGGAAAAGGTGGATACAGTCCTAGGAGACTCTTTCCTAGGACTGTATCCACCTTTTCCAGGCCACCGGAACTCCTGAAGGCTGAACTAATTTATGCAGGATAAGTCATCAACTGCCGAGCCGAGAAGTTCGTGACGAATCGAATTTACTGTAAGTTCGCTCATCTCTAATTGGGATGTTCGGATAGTTTTACTGCAGGAGCTTATATAAAAATTGCCCTTGGTAGATTATTATACAATACAAGAAAAAGTTATAGCTCAATTTTGGAAAGACCCGAATCCCCCAACTAAGATATATTTTATAAAGAAGATGGAGAAGATAGTGGCTTGGGAGAAAGCAATATATTTAAAAAGGGGCTTAGCAGATACATTTGATCTAATTTGGAAGAACTGGATAAATAGAAGTTGATGTGAATTTGGAGTTTTGGAGTTGTTTCTTTTTTTTATTTTTTTATTTTTTTTATTTATTTTTTGTATATCAAGCCTGTTACAAATAGCTAGGTAGGAAGCTAACTATGAAAACTGATATGTTGGATGATTATGTTTATCGGTGTGTAATTATGGAAAATCATGTATGGATTGAGAATATAACAAATTGCTTTAAAAAAAAAAAAAAAAAAAGATTCAAAAAATAAATAAATTAACAATTTTTTTTTTTTTTTAAACATACAATACCCTAAAATCACAGTCTTTTCAATTAGGTTGTCAGCCTGGTTTCTAAAGATACAATGCTTAACAACCACAGTCTTTTTCAATGAGGTTGTCAGCCTCGTTGGTAAAGATACAATATCCAAAAATCGCAGTCTTTTTAATTAGGTTCTCAGCCTGGTTGCTAAGGATACAATGTCCAACATCCACAGTCTTTTCAATAAGTCTGCAGCAGTCGAATGGTGAAGGCTTCTATGTAGTTAGCAGCAAGATTCAGATGGCGCTGACAGACTCGGATCAGACCCAGCGGGAATGGTAGATAAGATTTATTTGACCAAGATGCAACGCGTTTCGCTGCGCATGCGCAGCGAAACGCGTTGCATCTTGGTCAAATAAATCTTACCTACCATTCCCCTGCTGGGTCTGTCGGCAAGCCTTCACCATTCGACTTCTACATTGAAAATGCTTGAGGGCAGCAGACGGGTCCCTATTTGATATTCCTACTCACTAGGGATCGACCGATATCGTTTTTTTAGGGCCGATACCGATAATCGGTGGAGGTTAGGGCCGATAGCCGATAACTTATACCGATATTCCGGTATAAGTTATCGGCTATTTATCCCCCTGCGACACCGCTGCAGATCATTGATTTAGAGCGGGCGCTTTAAATCAATGCACTGCAGTGGCTTTTGCGGTGCCATAGGCCGCCGCCGCCACCACCCGCTTCTCTCCCCCTGCCTGTCAGGGTGGTCCGGGCCATCCATCCTTCCTGTAGTGTCCGGGGGCATTCCGGGTGGAGGGTGAACCGGTCCGGGATGTCCTTCTCCGGGGGCCACTCCGGGCAGGCTACGGCCTAGTAACGCAGCATAGATGCCGCTGCGCAGTGACGCCCGTGCGCAGCGACGCACCTGACGTCACGGCGTAGTGGCGTCTATGCAGCGTACTAGGCCGGAGCCTGCCCGTAGTGGAGAAGAGGACCCTCGGAGAAGGACAGCCCGGACCGGTTCACCCTCCACCCGGAATGCCGCCGGACACTACAGGAAGGATGGATGGGTGGCCCGGAGCACCCCCATTACGGAGGGTGGGGGAGGGGCCCGACCGGTATAGCGGTATGGGCAAAAATCCATACCGGTATACCGCCCAGCACTACGGTGGGGGGTGCGACGCGGTGCAGTGGGTCGGGGGGGGGGGCGGTCGCGGTGTGGCGGGGGGGGGGGGGCCGGGGGCGGGGCATTATCGGCTTATCGGCAAGGAAATTGCAGATACCGATAATGCCCAAAATCGTGATTATCGGCCGATAATATCGGCCATACCGATAATCGGTCGATCCCTACTACTCACGCTCATCATTGTTGTGTATGAACTACACAACTATATTGGGTAAGCGGCTGTGATCCCATTATCCCTTACCCTGCCTCCGGAATTGGTTTACACTATGAAGCGCTTCTCCTTTCTCTCCGAGATTGATTTTCAATGATACAATGCTCAACAACCAAAGTGTCTTTCAATGAGATTGTCAGCCTGGTTGTTAAGGATACAATGCCCAACAACCAAAGTCTTTTCAATTAGGTTGTCAGCTGGGTTTTTAAAGGGGTACTACCGCAGAAAGCTTGCTTTTTTATTTTTTTTATTTATTTTTTTATTTTTTAATCAACTGGTGCCAGAAAGTTAAACAGAATAAAGATAAACATTTCCTCTATAGTATACAGCCCCTAAAAAGTACTGGAAGGATTAAGATTTTTTTTAATAGAAGTGATTTACAAATCTGTTTAACTTTCTGCCACCAGTTGATTAAAAAAAAGTTTTACACTGTAGTACCCCTCTTAAGTGTTCAGTAGCCAACGCCCACAGTCCTTTCAATGAGGTTGCCAGTTTGTTTGCCAAGGATACAATGCCCAGCAACCACAGTCTTTTCAATAAGTTACAGTTTCTAACAAAGTATTTTCAATAAGGTTGTCCAGGAGCACAACCATAGGCAACCGGTCCATTACCATCAATGTAAGGAGCAGGAAGACTTTGCAAAGCCGACATCAGCCTATCTTTAAATCTTAATCCTTCCTGTACTTATCAGCTGCTGTACAATGCAGAGGAAGTTCTTTTCTTTTTGAATTTCTTTTCTGTCTGACCACAGTGCTCTCTGCTGACATCTCTGTCCATGTCAGGAACTGTCCGGAGCAGGAGAGGTTTGCTATGGAGATTTGCTCCTACTCTGAACACTTCCTAAAATGGACAGTGGTGTCAGCAGAGAGCACTTTGGTCATATAGAAAGGAAATTCAAAAAGAATAAAATAAAATAAAAGAATGCAGTATACAGCAGCTGATAAGTACTGGAAGGATTAAGATTTTTAAATAGAAGTAATTTACTAATCTGTTTTACTTTCTGGCACCAGTTGATTTAAAACAAAAACAAAAATAATTGTTTTCCGGCGGAGTACCCCTTTAATATTTTTCCGTATTGATTTCTCTTTCCGCCAGAGTCCCAACATATTTGCTGTGTGCACCAAGCACCGCGGGATCCTGCTGCAGGCCATCAATGATAAAGATATGAATGACTGGCTGTATGCCTTTAACCCCTTGCTCGCTGGTACAATACGGTAAATATGGCTGTATATTAATAGCTGCCTCTTCCCGTTGCGTCTTAGTGATGGGGAACAGTATTTTGTTTTCCTTTTCTGTAAACATTGTGATTAGAGATGAGCGAACTTACAGTAAATTCGATTCGTCACGAACTTCTCGGCTCGGCAGTTGATGACTTTTCCTGCATAAATGACTTCAGCTTTCCGGTGCTCCGGTGGGCTGGAAAAGGTGGATACAGTCCTAGGAAAGAGTCTCCTAGGAATGTTTCCACCTTTTCCAGCCCACGGGAGCACCTGAAAGCTGAACTAATTTATGCAGGAAAAGGTATCAACTGCCGAGCCGAGAAGTTCGTGACGAATCGAATTTACTGTAAGTTTGCTCATCTCTAATTGTTCTAATTTTTTTTCTGCTTTCTTCAGATCAAAGCTTGCAAGACGTCGTTCCCTGTCCAAGTACTGAGCAGCTCCACGCCTCTCCGCTGTCGCCTTCCGACGTGAAGGGTTTACCTCCCTCTCCCTCTTTTGTGATTCTTGACGTTTCTCTTGTCTGTAAAACTGTGGCTTTTTCCCCAGTTCCTCATCCGTCTGTGCTTCAAACAAACAAACCCAACTATGTCGCATGTGGCCGACCAAAGAAGAAAGGACAGAGAGAAACGGACTCCCGATTGCCCCCTTTTCTTCTGGATGTATGTCCCGTCCCCTCCCCCACTTCCTTCTTTCCCAGCAGTCTCTAGTGTCTGTAGCGTAACTCGTCTGTCGGAAAATGCATCATTTTGCATTTTTTCGCCTCAATTTTATTTTAATTTTTTTAAACAATACTCAGTCGCTATGGAAACCTTCAGCCCTCCCCAAGATGTCACTCATATCCCCCCCCCCCCTGTATCCCCCGTTGTGCTGCTAACCACTCCTGGGGAGGGCGGGAGGTTCCATGTCTACGGCTTTCTCTGTCTCTTCCCCTCCAGCCGCGGCACCGCCAATGCCAGGGGCTGCACTGTGACCATTCCAGTGGTTGGGGCTATTATAGTGGGCTGGAGATGGCAATTTTCAGATTACTGCACCCCCCTACCCTACCCAACACCACCGTGACCGACCCCAAAGAAAATGAGTTTGCCAATGGAAAAAGTTTAGAGATTTTCGATAAATGTATTGATTTTGCATAGGCTTCTTGGGTGTGCGTGGCAGCACCGCCTTATGGTATACGTGGCGCAGTCGCCATCATGCCCTACAAAGATCAACAGAGCTGCTCAGACAGGTACCGGTGCCCCTTACTGTAGGGATCATCGACTTTAATGCACAACAGGATTTGGGGAACTTTTTTGTCTCAGTTATGACTATTGGTAATTGTACGACTGCGAAATGCTGCTTATGTTTTATCATTTGTATCTAGGACGGTGTTTTCCTAACCGGTGTGCCTCCAGCTGTTGCAAAACTACAACTCCCAGCACTGCCACACTCTAAATCTGGTTCTGCCCTTGGTGACCTAGTCTAGCATATAACCGTGTTTCCCAAACATTTGCCTCCAGCTGTTGCAAAACTACAACTCCCAGCATGCCCGGACAGCCTTCGGCTGTCCGGGCATGCTGGGAGTTGTAGTTTTGCAACAGCTGGAGTCACACTGGTTGGAAAACACTGACCTTGGAGGTCACATGGAACAAAAAGAGCAGGAAATCGGACCCTTTCTGTAGACTGGGAGGGTCGGTCTATGTTATATCATCTAATTTCTCAGGCTGAAAGCTGAATGTGCGTCAAGCAAAGCGAACCTGGCCGATCCGGTAAACCGGAAAACCAGGATCGGGGTGGGAGAAGGGGTTAAAATTGATTGGCTCTCACGACTAAATCTTTTAAAGACACTAAGTGGTCAACCCACCCCCCCACCCCCTAAACCGGTCAGCTGGAAGTTCCGTAGATGATGAGAGTTATGTTACATTAACCCTTTTCCCCCTTTGGGTTCCTGCAGAGAATTGCAAAAACTTTGCTTTACAACAAATGGGTTATAGCCTTGATATAAACTTATATTTCTACATATTATATATAAATATATAAATATATCGGTTTGAAGGAAACAAAATAATGTCTTACGGTCTTTTGCTTTGAGGGTGGGGGTGGGGGGATCCCGGAGCGGTTATTAATGATGTTAGCGATGCCCTATATGATGTAACAACCCCCCCCCCCCTTGAGAGTCATGGCTGAATGTTAAGATGAGCATTAATGTAAGGTTTATATATCAGGTTGTTCTGTGCTCTCTGTAGGTCTGGTGTAGAGATGAGCGAATTTACAGTAATTTGATTCGTCACGAACTTCTCGGCTCGGCAGTTGATGACGTATCATGCGTAAATTAGTTCAGCTTTCTGGTGCTCCGGTGGGCTGGAAAAGGTGGATACAGTCCTAGGAAAGAGTCTCCTAGGACTGTATCCACCTTTTCCAGTCCACCGGAGCACCGGAAAGCTGAACTAATTTATGCAGGATAAGTCATCAACTGCCGAGCCGAGAAGTTCGTGACGAATCGAATTTACTGTAAGTTCGCTCATCTCTAGTCTGGTGATATTGAGTCAGGAAAGTTGGCTCAATTCCCCCTCCCCCCCCGGATGAATGCATGCTCAGCTCAGCTGGGTGTGCATATATTGTAAATGGGGAGAAGGGAGGTAGCGGCTGTTAGTCTCAGAGGCTTATCTTCCTGAAGACAAGAGGATCGGTCCCTTGAAATCCATCATGGCCAATCCTTTTGTCCCCCATTGAGACAAGAGGCTGTCGTACACATTGTGGTCAGCCGATCCTGCTAAATCAGCTGGTTCAGCCAAGACTTAAAGGGGTACTCCACCCCTAGACATCTTATCCTCTATCCGAAGGATAAGGGGATAAGATGTCTGATCGCGGGGGACCCCCTGCCTCTAGGGTCCCCCCGCGATCTCGGCTCCGGCACCACAGGCATCCGGTGCACAGAGCGAAGGTTGCTCGGTGTCGGATGACTGGCGATGCGGGGCGGAGGCTCGCGATGTCACGGCCACGCCCCGTTTATGACATCACGGCCAGCCATGCCCCCTAAATGCAAGTCTATGGGAGGGGGCGTGACAGCAGTCACGCCCCCTCCCATAGACTTGCATTGAGGGACGTCACGAGCCTCCGGCGCTGCACCCGACGCTCTAAATGAACGCCGGGTGCAGCAGGGAGATCGCAAAGTACTCCAGGAAAGAATAAAAAAAAAAAAAACTTCCATCCCGCAGTACCCCTTTAACATGTATGGCCAACTTTACTTTCCCATGGCTTTTGTTGTATTGAGAAGTTTCACTCCCAACAATGGCTTCCTCCGGGAATATATATATAGGCGGGATGTTTTTAAAGAGACAGAGACACATTTGGTAACGGTGTCACAAGCGTATTTCTGTTTGAAGCCCCCATCACGTACAGAGTCAGCCAGCTCTGTGACCCCCCCCCCTATAAAGGAGCATGTCATGGGCCAGCAAACCCAGCGAGCATGTCCCGGGGATAAGATGGGCCTGAAGCAGAAATATCCTTGTCCGCAGTATTGAAACGGTTAACATAAATGTGTCTCCTGCAAAGAGCGGAGGGGGCAGATCTGTATATTAGGATGAAGCTTTATATATGTAATGGCCGACTGGGATCGACTAGACAAAAATGACCAACAGGTTAGCTGTACAGAACAACTTGTCATCTTCTTCTATTGACTTGGGGACTGCTTTAATTTTGCGCAACCCAAAAAATAACAAAAATAAATAAATAAAAAATGTAGGGCACCCATTTGGCTTACCATTTAAAGGGGTTATCCAGGAAAAAACTTATATATATATATATATATCAACTGGCTCCAGAAAGTTAAACAGATTTGTAAATTACTTCTGTTAGAAAATCTTAATCCTTTCAATACTTATGAGCTTCTGAAGTCAAGGTTGTTCTTTTCTGTCTAAGTGCTCTCTGATGACACCTGTCTCGGGAACCGCCCAGTTTAGAAGAGCTTTGCTATGGGGATTTGCTTCTAAACTGGGCGGTTCCCGAGACAGGTGTCATCAGAGAGCACTTAGACAGAAAAGAACAACCTTGACTTCAGAAGCTCATAAGTACTGAAAGGATTAAGATTTTTTTAATAGAAGTAATTTACCAATCTGTTTAACTTTCTGGAGCCAGTTGATAAATATAAAAAAAAGTTTTTTCCTGGATAATCCCTTTAAGATGAAGCTTATCTATGTAATGGCCGATTGGGATCGACTAGACAAAAATGACCTACAGGTTAGCTGTACAGAACAACTTGTCATCTTCTTTAATGTTCACTTAAGATGGGTCTATTGACTTGGGGACTGCTTTAATTTTGCACAACCAAAAAAATAACCACAAAAAAAAAAAAAAATTTGGGGGGGCGCCCATTTGGCTTACCATTTAGGTATACGGCCATATAGTGCACTTATATTACTGCCATATGGCTCCTACAAACAATACTTGGTAAATTCACTAGTAAATTGGGCCCATGGTGACTGCCACATTCTAAATCTGGTTCTGCCCTTGGTGACCTAGTCTAGTATATAACCGTGTTTCCCAAACATTGTGCCTCCAGCTGTTGCAAAACTACAACTCCCAGCATGCCCGGACAGCCGAAGGCTGTCCGGGCATGCTGGGAGTTGTAGTTATGCAACAGCTGGAGGCACACAGGTTTGAAATATCACTTTATCGCTTGCTTTTCCCACTTTTAATCTGTACCATGTGACTGAATGATCCCATCGTGCAGCTTTAAATTGACACGCGTGCACTTTAGTTTTAATGTCATTTTTTTTTTTTACTTTTTCATTTTGTTTTTTATCCGCTCCGGATTCAATTCACCCTCGAAGCAAAATCCGCCATTCCGCTTGTTTACTAATTTAAAAAGGGACATTTCCTTGTTTTTTTTTCTGTGTGTGTGTGTTTTGTCGTATTATTGTATTTATGCCTGCGTTTACTTGCACATTGATGGAGGGGAGAGAGAGAACGGCATTAATCGGATTTTTGTCGCACCTTAACCGGGGGTGGGGGGGAGCGGACTATGCATATCACGGCTAACGTTAAAAAAAAAAACAACCTCACCGCTAGAGATGAGCAAACTTACAGTAAATTCGATTCGTCACGAACTTCTCGGCTCGGCAGTTGATGACTTATCCTGCATAAATTAGTTCAGCTTTCAGGTGCTCCCGTGGGCTGGAAAAGGTGGATACAGTAATAGGAGACTCTTTCCTAGGAATGTATCCACCTTTTCCAGCCCATCGGAGCATCAACTGCCGAGCCGAGAAGTTCGTGACGAATCGAATTTACTGTAAGTTCGCTCATCTCTACTCACCGCGGTCCGAAGCCCAGGGCAGACTCTTATGTCTGAAATGAAGGATTTCTGCTTTTCTAGGTGCCCCAAGTCAACTTGACTATAGGAAGGTTAGTATGAATGTATATTAAAACGGGCCCTCGGAGGTCGCAGATTTAATTTTAATTCAAAACCGGCGGTCCGAAGCGTTTCCTCATAAAACCGGCGAAGTGTTGGGGCTTCACTACAACTCCCAGCATGTACAGAACGGCTGTACATTGGGAGATCTGGCATCGTTACAACTGGAAACAGGCAAAGACGACGGGCTACCGGATCGTACCCGTTGTCCTAGCTTCGTGAACTGGAATGTATTCGTACATTTTGTGCTTCCTCATCCACTAATCGGGCAACATTAGTGTCACATATCAATGTACAATTTTTACATTGATTAAACTAAAATTGCCCCCATGCGCCCCCCCCCCCCCCTTTAGGCCCTGTAGTCCGCCACATGGTCTTAAAGGGGTATTCCGGTGGAAAACTTTTTTTTTTATTTATTTATTTTTATTTATTTAAATCAACTGGTGCCAGAATGTTAAACAGATTTGTAAATTACATCTATTAAAAAAAAAAAAAAAAAACTTAATCCTTCCAGTACTTATTAGCTGCTGAATACTACAGAGGAAATTCTTTTTTTTTTTTTTTTTTTTTAGAACACAGAGCTCTCTGCTGATATCACGAGCACAGTGCTCTCTGTTGACATCTCTGTCCATTTTAGGAACTGTCCAGAGTAGAAGAAAATCCCCATAGAAAACATACACCTGCTCTGGACAGTTCCTAAAATGGACAGAGATGTCAGCAGAGAGCACTGTGCTCCAAAAAGAAAATAATTTCCTCTGTAGTATTCAGCAGCTAAGAAGTACTGGAAGGAGTAAGATTTTTTAATAGAAGTTATTTACAAATTGGTTTAAATTTCTGGCACCAGTTGATTTAAAAAAAAAAGTTTAAAAAAAAAGTTTTTCAATGGAGTAGCCCTTTAAAGCATCGGTTCAGTCTTGCCGAGAGTGCAAACCAGAATTTGTTGCTTCTCAGCCTGTATTGTGTTACTAAGGAGCAACTGAGATTTTTAAATTTTAAAGATTTTACTTAAAAACCCCTCAAGACCCTGATTAGTTGAACATAAATCGTCACCACCGAAATGCGTCTGTCTTTTTAAAGGGCCAGTAGCGCAGAACTTCCTTTGTGCACTAACATACCTCTTTTTAGCTGATGCTGAATTTTTATTGATTAAACACTACAAATTGCATAATTAACTCCACAACGGTATCAACAAGAATTACAATAGTCTTCTTTATGGTCAGGTTAAGACAGTGAAACATATCAGAATATTAAAAAGGCGCCAACCTAAGGTAATATAAAAATCTAAGTGATAAATGAGAGAGATGCAGAGTAATTTTTGTGTCTCTAAGGCGCTGTTCACACGGCGGAAGGTCCGTCTGAAAAAGTTACGGGCGGACATTTTGCAGACAGCGGCGTCGGTAGAACATGCCGGCACTAGGACCGATCGAAAATGCGCCGTCTCCATAGACGGCGATGCATTTCCGAGCGGATTTCGCACAAAGAATGACATGTCAATTCTTTCTGCAGAAGCCGGAATCTGAATTTGAGGGTCAGATTTTCCTGCCGCAGAAATTCCGCCATGTGCATGGTGCAACAGAATCTTGTTGAAAACAATGGGACTCTGCTGCAACGGAATTTCAGTGTGGAATTTTTTTTATTATTTTTTGCTGGATTCTGCTGTTAAATTCCGTCGTGTGAACGAGACCTAAACCTCCAGAAATCTTAGGCCGTCTGGTTACTAGGCAGCCTACTGTCTAACAACCACAGTATATACAAAGTGGTTGTTAGGCAATGTGTCCCTAGCAACCAGCGGCTGTCAGACAGGACGCTCTTTGTCACGTCGTCCATGTCTCCTGTGCTAGTAGTCCCGTTTTTTTTTTTGTAAAATACATTTATAAAGCGTTGTCACTGTAGCCTGTAGGTGTCTACTTATATTGGTAGAGATGATGTTGACCACTAGGGGCAGTACAGATCAGGCGTTATTAAAATAAAGACATATTAATGGATTTTGATTGGAACCAAAACCTGCTGTGCCTGTAATATAGAAAGTGCAGCCATGTCTGGGGTCCAAGATTTATTAAAGTCCATGTCTCGACTACAGGAACTTTTTTTTTTTTAACTAGATATCATTAATTTTTTTAATTTTATTTTATTTCCCATAGAACATTCCCTGCAAGCACCAACCTCAACTGGCAGCGCCCGACTGCTGCTTAGTCGTGACCATACTGTGGACCTAGAGCGGTCACCTTTTTTACTTACAGTAGTGATGGTGCCATGCAGTGCTTCCCAATCAGTGTGCCTCCAGCTGTTGCAAAACTACAACTCCCAGCATGCCCGGACAGCCGAAGGCTGTCCGGGCATGCTGGGAGTTGTAGTTTTGCAACAGCTGCAGGCACACTGGTTGGGAAGCACTGCAATTAGAGGATGACTGGCTGCTTCAGAGGGCGAAAGGAATTAGTTTTAGGGGTAAAAGTTCTGGAAACTCCATTGAGTAGAGTTTTTGGATTTTTTTTTTGAAATTTTGGGAGGATCAGGAGGGACGACATCTCCTTGCCGGAGCTTTTATTTAATGACCGAATGGTTCCTTTAAGAAGCGCCTCTCAGGCTCCGCTTCCTTCACGCGTATCATGTGATTTTTTTTTTTTTTTCGTCTTAACTTCGCCAGTCGTGGGATGTTTCATTGGGCCGACTGCTTTTTAAGAAACCTTTTTTTAGTGCAAATAATCCATGGTTTTCTTTTACCTCCCGGGGGTTACAGGATGTCCAGACGCCCCGAAACTGTTCCGGGGCGCCGGAGCACACCTCCTTATCAGTTACCGCACGCTTACCCTGACTAGGCCAGAAGATGGCGCCTTGTGCCCTCGGCCGGTGTATAGGAGTGACGCAGCCTATGAATACGCACCGGTGACATCACTCGTACCTCAGTGATGTCATCCATGGTCAGCACACACCTAGGCTGCAGGCAAATCTCACCTCAGGCCGTGTGAGGTCTGGCTACGAAACTTGCACAGTGGTCCCCGACCCAGTCCTCAAGGCCCACCAATGTTTTGGGTTTTTTTCAGTTAGGGTGGGCCTTGAGGACTGGGTTTGGGGGGGGGACCCCTGGTATAGTGGACAGGAAGGCGTGTGGTCAGGTTCCTGGCAGGGCAAGGGTTACATTCGCCCCGAAGCTTTGACACCCACTAAACAGCAAGGATATTTATTAATCATCTCTCTAGGAATAGGACGGAAACTCTCATCACGGTTTTTAATTTAATTTAACTTTTTTTTTTTTTTGTGTTTTATTTTGTAAATATAACTGGATGTGTGGGCTTGAGTATACAAAATGTAAATATATCATGTATTTGTACTAATTCTGATCCATTTGCTGTATAGCCTAGATGTGCAATGCAGATATATATATAAATATATATATATATATATATATATATATATATATATATATATATATATAACTCTGTGTATTGGTAATCTTGCACCACTGGAAATGTTAGTAAACAAGACCTAACAATAAAAGTACAAACTGTGCATTAACAGCTCGGGGCCTCCTGTCTTCTGTTCACGGGGTCGGATGGGAATGGCTGCTTTCTTCCCACAGCAACAGTGACGCACATGTACACCTGGTTGGGTCTGGTATTGCAGCTCCGCTTCATTAAAGGAAAATGGTTACCTGTTCACCCGCATTATAACCCAATACACCGGGTTATAGTGCGGGTGAACAGGAGACCGATGCGGGGTCTCGGACTGCTATACCTACCTGCAGTCCGACACCCCGATCCTCCGAAGCCTCCCCTCTTCCAGCGCTGACTTGTGGGCCCGCCAGCTAGGTTTAAATATTCATAAGCGCCAGTCACTTGAGCATTCAGTAGGCACGAGCGCTTATGAATATTTAAATCCAGCCGGCGGGCCCGCCTCAGAGCGCAGGTCAACGCTGGAAGAGGGGTACCTTCGGAGGATCGGGGCGCCGGACTGCAGGTAGGTATAGCAGTCCGAGACCCCGCATCGGTCTCCTGTTTACCCGCACTATAACCCGGTGTATTGGGTTATAGCGTGGGTGAACGGGTGACCGTTTTCCTTTAAAGGGGTGACATAAGGTGACTTTACTAATTACCTGTCAGCCAGTAATGGGCATGCTTACCAAGGATCCATTCATGAGTTTGTGGTAAATGGCCGTGTCCTGTGTCCCCCATCACGTTGCTAGCTTGTTTGTGTGAAGTGGCTAGTTCCTGTTTCTGTACCCTCCCTCCAACTACAGTCCCCAGGATCCCTTGTTTCTTGGTGGGAGGAGGTGACTTATGTCCCTCCCACACAGGCACCCCACCCATTGCAGCACAGTTAAGCTCCCTTCCATGCGTGCTGTGCTTGAAACTACAATTCCCTGCAGCCCTGTGGAGAATGACTTCCCTCCCACCCAGTGGCCACTCCATCTATTGAAGCACGGACATGCTCCCTTTGAACATCTGCTCTGCTAAAAATGAACATCCAAGGTAAAGATCACATAAGAATTGTGAGACCATCCATCAAACACAGGTACAGACACTATATATTATGAACTACACTAACTTTACAGCCCCTGTAGCATTATCAAATAAAAAATCCTGGAATACCCCTTTAAATTATTATTATTACTTTCTTTTTTTATTTCTTTAGTTAAAAGCATGCGGGGGAGGGGGAGCAGCAATGAAAAACATCTTCTGATTGGAGAGTTAAATAAATGTCACATGCAAAGAAACGCTTGACACTTGACGCATTTCGAGTCACATGACTCTTTTATCGGAGTATGTTCTTATTAGTGTTTGTCAATTGCATGCACATTTTTTCACTTTTTTTGGTCTCCAATAAATTGGAAGACTATTTTTATTTCAGGCACCCCACTTCTTCTTGTATTTTGTTTGGAGTTCTGGCAGTGCAGCAGGATTAGGTTAGCAGACCACTGTTAAAGGGGTACTCCACTGGAAAACATTTTCTTTTAAATCAACTGGTGCCAGAAAGTTAAACTGATTTGTAAATCACCTCTACTAAAAAAATCCCAATCCTTCCAGTACTTATCAGCTGCTGTATGCTCCACAGGAAGTTCTGTTTTTTCTTTTTTCTGTCTGACCACAGTGCTCTCTGCTGACACCTCTGTCCATTTTAGGAACTGTCCAGAGCAAGAGAGCTTTGCTATGGGGATTTGCTCCTACTCTGGGTCCTAAAATGGACAGAGGTGTCAGCAGAGAGCACTTGCGTCAGGCATAAAAGAAATTCAAAAAGAAAAGAACATCCTGTGTATTATACAGCAGCTGATAAGTACCGGAAGGATTGGGATTTTTTAATAGAAGTCATTTACAAATCTGATTAACTTTCTGGAACCAGTTGATTTAAAGGGGTACTCCACCCCTAGACATCTTATCCCTTATCCAAAGGATAGAGGATAAGATGTCAGATCGCGGGGGTCCCGCTGCTGGGGACCCCCGGGATCTACCATGCAGCACCCACCTTTAGTGGCTTCCGGAACCACTGGAGGTCCTCAGGCTGAGTCCATCTCGAACACGAGGACGGAGCATAGTGATGTCACGGCCCCGCCCCCGTGTGACGTCATGCTCCACCCCCTCAATGCAAGTCTATTGGAGGGGCGTGACAGCTGTCACGTCCCCTCCTATAGGCTTGCATTGAGGTGGCGGAGCAGTGACGTCACACGGGGGCGGAGCCGTGACGTCACTTTGCTCCTTCCCCGTGATCGCCAGTAATCAGACCCGGAGGGAACACGCGATCAGGCATCTTATCCCCTATCCTTTGGATAGGGGATAAGATGTCTAAGCGCCGGAGTACCCCTTTAAAAGAAAATGTTTTCCAGTGGTGTACCCCTTTAATATTTGTTTATTTATTTTTATAGTGACTTATCAGAGTTTTTGATCATTGGTAGTCTGGGTTCTGAGACCCCTACCAACAACAAAGGTTTGAAGTTGTTCTATTATTCAATATTGTATGGCAGTGTTTCCCAAACAATGTGCCTCCAGCTGTTACAAAACTACAGCTCCCAGCATGCCCGGACAGCCAACGGCTGTCCGGGCGTGCTGGGAGTTGTAGTTTTGCAACAGCTGGAGGCGCTCTGGATGGGAAATACTCCTATGGAATACAGAATTCAGCAGAATGAATTACATTATGACACTACAGCAGAAGTCTCTTTACTTTGTGGCTGTCCAACTGTTGTGGAACTACAATTTCCAGCATGCCTGGGTATGCTGGTATAGTTTCACAACCACTATGTATATATTTATGCAGGCCGCTGCACTACGCTGTGACAACCCTAAGGGTACATTCCCACACGGCGTATTTGCTGCGTATTTGCTGCTGCGTATTTTATTTTCTCTGTTGAAGTCAATGGGTAGGAAAATACGCAGCTGCAAATACACAGCAAATACGCAGCAAAATACGCCGTGTGGGAACGTACCCTAAAGGTGAGAATGTGGTTTTATGTCAATAGGACTGTTGAAAGCTACAGAGGGACTCACCCCCTTTCCCTGACTCCTTTTTTTATTGTCAGTCTTCACTGCAGTCATGTTAAACATTAACCAGAAAAGCTCAGTGTGAATGAAGACTTAGATGGTCAATGGTCACCAGTAAGAGACACCACATCTGTGACTACAAACAAAATGTACACCAATGCACAATGCAAACCAGCTCTCGCCTCTTGGATACGCTCTATCCAGCACAGGCGACCTGGAATTCGCTCCACGATAAATATTAGTAGAAAAAACTTTTCCAGTGGGAATAGGTTCCATAAAACTTAAAGGGGTCCTCCAGTGGAAAACATTAATTTTATTTTTTATTTTTTATTTTTTTTAATCAACTGGTGCCAGAAAGTTAAACATATTTGTAAATTACGTCTATTAAAAAAAATCTTAATCCTTCCAGTACTTATTAGCTGCTGAATACTACAGAGGAAATTCTTTTCTTTTTGGAACACAGTGCTCTCTGCTGACATCACGAGCACAGTGCGTTCTGCTGACATCTCTGTCCATTTTTTAGAACTGTCCAGAGTAGGAGAAAATCCCTGTGTTCCAAAAAGAAAATAATTTCCTCTGTAGTATTCAGCTGCTAATAAATACTGGAAGGATTAAGATTTTTTTTTAATAGAAGTAATTTATAAATCTGTTTAACTTTCTGGCACCAGTTGATAATAAAAAAAAAAAAAAAAAAAAAAAAAAGCGGAGTACCCTTTTAAGAATTTTATTCAATCCATTAAAATCTTAGTCCATACAGAGCTGACGTGTTTCAGCCATTAGTGGCCTTAATCATGAGATTTTATGATTAAGGCTATTGTTGGCTGAAACACGTCAGATCTGTGTGTGGTATTGTTGCAGCTCAGTTCCATTAAAGGGGTACTCCAAGTAACTAAAACATATACCCTATCCACAGAATATGGGATAAGTGTCTGATCGCGGGGGGTCCGACTGCTGGAACTCCCTTCGATCTCCAGAATGGGGCCCGGCTACACACCCGTCCTCGAAGTAGAGTGGCTCCCACCCTTGGAGACATGCAGAAGTGAAGGCCTGCTCAGCCAGTAATCGGATTTGGATAGGGGTAAATTTTAGTTACCCAGAGTATCCCTATAAAGTGAATGAAGCTTCGTTGTTAGCGATTTTGGAAGAAATTAGCCATGATTTTCTATTCCTGGATAACCCATTTTAAAGGGGTTCTCCGGTGCTTAGACATCATATCCCCTATCCAAAGGATAGGGGATAAGATGCCTGATCGCGGGAGTCCCGCCGCTGGGGACGCCCGTGATCATGTATGCGGCACCCCGTTTATAATCAGTCCCCGGAGCGTGTTCGCTCCGGGTCTGATTATGGGCGACTATAGGGCCGGCGGCGTGTGATGTCACGCCTCTACCCCCGTGTGACGTCACGTCTGCACCCCCGTGTGACGTCACGCTCCGCCCCTCAATGCAAGCCTACGGGAGGGGGCGTGATGGCTATCACGCCCCCTCCCGTAGGCTTGCATTGAGGGGCGGAGCGTGGGGACTGATTACAAACGGGGTGCCGCGTGCATGATCACGGGGGTCCCCAGCGGCGGGACTCCCGCGATCAGGCATCTTATCCCCTATCCTTTGGATAGGGGATAAGATGTCTAAGCACCGGAGGACCGCTTTAAGTCTGCTTTCTCAAAGGAAATGTATCATCAGAAAATGATCTATTATTTATCAAGTAGTTAATGTTATACAGATTTTTTTTAAGGATTTTTAGTGATGGTTTTTCTATTTTTTTTTTTCTTCATTTTATTATCTATATTTTAAAATAATCTTGAAATCTGCCATTTTACATCTGGCCACTAGGTTAATAATAGTTTACGTGGGATCGAGCCATTCACAATAGGTACCGTCAGTTTATAGATAAGGTGGGACTGGGCCTTGCACAATAGGCAACAACAGTGTATAGATAAGATGGCATCAGGCTATTCACAATAGGTGACACCAGTATATATAGACAAGATGGGATCAGGCCATTCACAATAGGTGACACAAATATATAGATAATTGGCCATTCACAATAGGCAACATGAGTATTTAGATAAGATAGGATTACGATAGCCCCCTTAAGATGCTGGAAATCTGACACATCCTGTAAAAGTCTTTGGGGGGCCAATGGGTGCTGTTCATGTTCCAGCACAGTGTTTCCCAACCAGGGTACCTCCAGCTGTTGCAAAACTACAACTCCCAGCTGGAGGCACCCTGATTGGGAAACACTCGTCCAGCATGTAAGTATTCTGGCCAAGCTCGTATTTTGTTATTCTGCTTCTACTGCATGACAGAGCAGAACATGTATTTACAGCGCAGGTAGGTACCCAGCCCAGCTTATTGGCTCTTGCTGTAGTACGTTCTGCAGGAGAAGATCTGGTGCTGGCAGAACCAATGTTGGAGATTAGGGCTTGGGCACAATGTAAACATGAATTACCATCGGCTTTTAGTACAACAGAGCCAAAATGTGCCGCTTACCATGGAATGTATCCAGCTCATTTAATCAGTCATTTTGACTCAGCAGATTTCTGCACTCCGCCCAGACACGACACAATAGAGCGTTGTCAGATCACTGCCTGCAAGGATGACGACAGCCTGGAATATTCCCTGCCGTCTCCTCGGGCCCCACACATACACCCAAAATCCCGACTGCTTCCCTATACCGAGCGTATTCACCAGGAAATATATTAACAACTACGATCCCCAGTAAATTTAGATCATTGAGTCATCTATGTCTTATGTGAAGTTATGCAAAACTGTACTCTGCCACATCTTTGTTATATTTGTCACTGGGAAAGCTGGGTGTGATATTCAGTATGGCTGCCATTGAATGGAACCAGGCTTTCCTGGACTCTGGGAGATGTAGGCAAGGGGAGAGAAGGATGGCAAAGAATATCAAGCAGCCAGAGAAGACTTCGGTGGCCACAGGAGCCGTACAGGGAACATATATCTTAGGAAGTGTGGTGCAGGGGCAGATCCAGAGTCTAGTCTCGGGAGGGGCACCCCCCTCCCACAGACTTGCATTGAGAGGGCGTGGTGTGATGTCACGTCCATGCCCCCTCAATGCACGTCTATGGGAGGGGGCGTGTCAACCCCTGCACCCAGCGTTTGGAAAAAATGTTCCGAACACTGGGGCAGTGGACTACCCCTTTAAGTACGTAGCATAGTTCCCCCCACATTAGGTTGGCAGCATAGTTCCCCCACATAACTTGGCAGCATAGTTCCCCCTCATTAGGTTGGCAGCCTAGGTCCCCCCCCCTCATTAGGTTGGCAGCATAGTTCCCCCCACATTAGGTTGGCAGCATAGTTCCCCCCTCATTAGGTTGGCAGTATAGTTCCCCCCTCATTAGGTTGGCAGCATAGTTCCCCCCACATTAGGTTGGCAGCATAGTTCCCCCCACATTAGGTTGGCTCTCGATCACTCAGGCGTCTAGCTAACATAGTATGAGCCTTATTGCCCTTTTCATAAAAATGTTTCTTAGCATAAAGAAGACGCTCAACCTTATGCAAGGCCAAATCTCCCAGATGAGCACGGGCCGCAACCAATTTCCACAGCACCGATAGGGACGGAGAAAGCAAAAGAGAAGCCTCTAGCCAAGAAATCTCAGCCCGAAGCTCCCGGGCACGAGGGTACCTAGGGCAGTACAATGACCCCGGACTACTGATTTGTGCGCTCCCCACAAAATAGCCTGCGAAGAGACAGAACCATCATTGGCAGTGAAATAATCAGAAATGCAAGCCTGGACCGAGCCCCGGGAGGGCGGAGATGTGAGCAAAGAGAAATGTGTCGATTTTACCTAGTGGACAGAATGGAAACTGAAAGATTTAAGGATTATTTTTAACCACATAAGGACCAAGGACATAAGCGTACCACCTAGCTCCCTGGTACTTAAGGACCAAGGACGTACGTCATGGACGCGGACCGGGGTGACTGCTGATATCATCAGACCCCCCCCATGTCTGCAATCGGCGCAAATCGCAGGTAAATTCACACTTGTGATTTGCGCCGATTCCGGGTCATACGGGTCTATGGTGACCCGGAATATAAGGGGGATCATGGTTGTCTAAGACACCCATGATCCCCCTGAAGGGATAGGAGTGAGATGGCAGGGGTGCCACCCCTCCTATCCCTACTATTGGTCGTCAAGACGAGATGACCAATAGCAGATCGGGGGCGGGGGGGGGGGGTTAACTTTTGGTTTCCCCGTCCTGCCAGAACAGGGAAACCGAAGGGGACCGGGGCCGAAGTCCACTTACCCATCGGTGATGGCAGCGGGCAGCGATCGGCTGTGGCAGCAAGCGGCAGAAGAGGACGACTATGTGGCTCCAAAATAGTATGCCATGTGTTTGTTTGTTTTTTTGTTTTTTTGCTGTTCTGGCACCATAGGGGCTTCCTAAATGTGACATGCCCCCCAAAAACCATTTCAGAAAAACTCACTCTCCAAAATCCCAGTGTCGCTTCTGGGTTACAAATTTTAGGAAGATTTCTCTCCTTTTACCCCTTGTAAAAATTCAAAAACTGGGTCTACAAGAACATGCGAGTGTAAAAAATGAAGATTTTGAATTTTCTCCTTCACTTTGCTGCTATTGCTGTGAAACACCTAAAGGGTTAACACACTTACTGAATGTCATTTTGAATACTTTGAGGGGTGCAGTTTTTATAATGGGGTCATTTATTGCGTATTTCTAATATGAAGACCCTTCAAATCCACTTCAAACCTGAACTGGTCCCTGAAAAATTCAGATTTTGAAAATTTTGTGAAAAATTGGAAATTGTTTCTATACTTTGAAGCCCTCTGATCAGTGGCGTTGCTAGGGTTGGTGTCACCCGGTGCGGTAGAAAATGGTGTCACCCCCATACCTACCCCCTCCCCCCATTAAGTTTTTAGCCTGTTGTGACAGACACCACTGTTGTAGCGCATTGTGAGAAATTCCAGTATAATAATCAGATATACCAGTTGCCACAGAATAGGAAAGTGTTAAAGATGTTTTCACCATTGAAATATACAGCTCCCAGAATTACTTAAAGGGGTACTCCACTGGAAAACATTTACTTTTATATCAACTGGTGCCAGAAAGTTAAACAGATTTTTAAATTACTTCTATTTAAAATCTTAATACTTACAGTACTTATAAGCTGGTGTATGCTCCACAGGAAGTTGTGTAGTTCTTTCCAGTCTGACCACAGTGCTATTTGCTGACACCTCTGTCCATGTCAGGAACTGTCCAGAGCAGGATAGGTTTGCTATGGGGATTTGCTCCTACTATGGACAGTTCTTGACATGGACAGAGGTGTCAGCACAGAGCACTGTGGTCAGACAGAAAAGAAATAAAAAAAGAAAATAACTTTCTGTGAATCGCTTATACAGCAGCTAATAAGTACTGGAAGGATTAAGATTTTTAAATAGACGTAATTTACAAATCTGTTTAACTTTGTAGCACCAGCTGATTAAAAAAAATGTTTTCCAGTAAAGTAGTGGTGAGCAGTGGTGAGGTTATGCTGGGAGTTGTAGTTTCACTGACCTAACTGTAGAACTGACAAGTGACTACAGCTCTGATAGGACATAGTGGGGAGAATGTACAATGATATCAGTGATAACAGGTGACGTCTTCTCTATAGTGAGGAGGATACAGAATGATATCAGTGATTACAGGTGACGTCTTCTCTATAGTTAGGAGAATACACAATGATATCAGTGACTACAGGGGACGTCTTCTCTATAGTGAGGAGAATACACAATGATATCAGTGACTACAGGTGACGTCTTCTCTATAGTGAGGAGAATACACAATGATATCAGTGATTACAGGTGGCGTCTTCTCTATAGTGAGGAGAATACACAATATCAGTGACTACAGGTGACGTCTTCTCTATAGTGAGGACAATACACAATGATATCAGTGACTACAGGTGACGTCTACTCTATAGTGAGGAGAATACACAATATCAGTGATTACAGGTGACGTCTTCTCTATAGTGAGGAGAATACACAATGATATCAGTGATTACAGGTGACGTCTTCTCTATAGTGAGGAGGATACAGAATGATATCAGTGACTACAGGTGACGTCTTCTCTATAGTGAGGAGAATACACAATGATATCAGTGACTACAGGTGACGTCTACTCTATAGTGAGGAGAATACACAATGATATCAGTGACTACAGGTGATGTCTTCTCTATAGTGAGGAGAATACACAATGATATCAGTGACTACAGGTGACGTCTTCTCTATAGTGAGGAGAATACACAATGATATCAGTGACTACAGGTGACGTCTTCTTTATAGTGAGGGGAATACACAATGATATCAGTGACTACAGGTGACGTCTTCTCTATAGTCTTTCCTTATCTAATTCAGATGGTACATACCGCCAGGACTTGTTCCAGCTAAAACTTCTCTCTGCAGAATGTGACGCCCAGACGTCTCCTCACTATGTCAGCGCATTCTCATCCTCTATATGAAAACAAGTATTATTATAAACCTGACAGACACTGTATCCTCTAAATATAATACTACTATACACTACACTCTGATTATAAACCTTCCATACACCATACCCACTGAATATAATACTACCACACACTGTACATTCTGAATATAATACCAACACATACTGTACACTCTGAATATAAATCTGCCACATACTGTACCCCTGAATATAATACCGCCACACACTGTACCCACTGAATATAATACTACCACAAACTGCGCCCTCTGAATATAATACTACCACAAACTGTGCCCTCTGAATATAAATCTGCCACATACTGTACCCTCTGAATATAAATCTGCCACATACTGTACCCTCTGAATATAAATCTGCCACATACTGTACCCTCTGAATATAATACCGCCACACACTGTACCCTCTGAATATAAATCTGCCACATACTGTACCCCTGAATATAAATCTGCCACATACTGTACCCTCTGAATATAATACTACCACCCACTGCGCCCTCTGAATATAATACTTAGAGATGAGCAAACTACAGTAAATTCAACTCGTCACGAACTTCTCTGCTCGGCAGTTGATGGCTTATCCTGCATAAATTAGTTCAGCTTTCAGGTGCTCCCGTGGGCTGGAAAAGGTGGATACAGTAATAGGAGACTCTTTCCTAGGAATGTATCCACCTTTTCCAGCCCACGGGAGCACCAGAAAGCTGAACTAATTTATGCAGGATAAGTCATCAACTGCCGAGCCGAGAAGTTTGTGACTAATCGAATTTACTGTAAGTTCGCTCATCTCTAATAATACTACTACAAACTGTGCCCTCTGAATATAATACTACCACAAACTGCGCCCTCTGAATATAACGTTGCCATACAGTGCACCCTCTGAATATAATACCACAACTGCAGTAACACCCCTCAACATCCATTAGCTGATGCTATTACCACGGGAGGGGGGTATTGGTGGTGTTGCTAGTGGATGATGGGGGTGCTACTACTGGGGGGGTGTTGCTGGAGGATGATGAGGGTGCTACTGGCCATCCCCCCTGGCAGTATCACCCCCATCATCCATCGGCAGGATCATCCTCCTGGCAGGAGCACCTCCATCATCCACCATCAGGATCTGCTGATGGAGGTGCTGCTGGGGGGGGGGGGGTGTTGCTGGTGGATGATGAGGGTGCTACTGCCAGGGGGGGAGCATTAGGTAGGCAGCAGTTCCCCCACATTAGGTAGGTCGCAGTTTCCCCACATTAGGTAGCATCTATTCCCCATATTAGGCAGCATAGATTCCCCACATTTGGTACCAGTTCCCCCACATTAGGTAGGTACCAGTTACCCCACATTAGGTAGCAATTTCCCCACATTCGGTAGCACAGATTCCCCACATTAGGTAGCATAGACTCCCCACATTAGGTAGCATAGACTCCCCACATTTGGTAGCATAGACTCCCCACATTAGGTAGCATAGACTCCCCACATTAGGTAGCATAGACTCCCCACATTAGGTAGCATAGACTCCCCACATTAGGTAGCATAGACTCCCCACATTTGGTAGCATAGACTCCACACATTAGGTAGCATAGACTCCCCACATTAGGTAGCATAGACTCCCCACATTAGGTAGCATAGACTCCGCACATTTGGTAGTAGTTTCCCCACATTAGGCCGCAGATTCCCTTGCAGGTTCCCCACAATGGGTCAAAGTCTCCCCACAATAGATCGCTGGTTATACCCCCCCCCCCCACACACACACAAAAAAAACATACAACACAGAGAGACAAACACACACACACAGTCAGAGAGACGCACACTCACAGACAGACACACGCATAGAGTCACACAGTCACACACACAAAGAGTCACACACAGAGTCACACAGTCACACACACAAAGAGTCACACACAGAGTCACACACACAAAGAGTCACACACAGAGTCACACACACAGAGTCACACAAACACACAAACACACACAGAGTCACATACACACAGTCACATACACACAGTCACACACACACAGAGTCACATACACACAGTCACATACACACAGTCACATACACACAGTCACACACACAGAGTCTCACACACACAAGCAAAGATAGAGACAGACACAGAGACAGTCATACACACTCACCCTTCCAGCGCAGCGCTCCTTCTCACCGGACGCCGTGCGAGTGACGTAACTGACGTCCTCCTGCGCGGCCATGCGGTGTGACGTCAGGCCGGCGCAGGCGTGGGAGCGGAGGCCGGGCACAGTGTTGGTGAAGGTGAGGGGGGGTGTGATGACGGACGGGCGCACAGTGTAGGTGAAAGAGGGGGGTTGCTGACGGACGGCGCACTGCACCACTCACACAGCGCAGGGGGGGGGTGCTGCTGACGGATGGGATGCCGGTCGGGCACAGATGGGGGGGGTGGGTGCTGCTGAGCGTCTTGGTGTCACCCCATTAGGTTGGTGTCACCCGGTGTGGGCCGCAACCCCCGCACCCGGGTCGCAACGCCATTGCCTCTGATGTCTACCAAAAGTAAAAACATGTCAACTTTATGATGTAAATATAAAATAGTCATATTGCATTGGTGAATCAATATATAATTTATTTGGAATGTCTATTTTCCTGATAAGCAGAGAGCTTCAAAGTTATAAAAATGCTAAATTTTAAATTTCTTCATCAAATTTTTGAATTTTTCACCAAGAAATGATGCAAGTATCGATGAAATTTTACCACTATGTTAAAGTAGAATATGTCATGAAAAAACTAACTCTGAATCAGAATGAAAGGTAAAAGCATCCCAGAGTTATTAATGCTTAAAGTGACAGTGGTCAGATGTGCAAAAAACGCTCTGGTCCTTAAGGCCAAAATGGGCCTGGTCCTTAAGGGGTTAAAATTTTGTAAAATGTAAAACTAGAAAAATTCAAACTAACAATTAATGTATTAAACAATAGTTACTTTTCTAATGACACATTCCCTTTAAGCAATATTGACCTGGGTTGAATTGTGATGTCTAGAAGACTGGATTAGAACATCTCCAAAATGGCTGGTCTTGTGAAGTGGTCCCAGTATGTAATGTTAGTACCAAAATTGCTTCAAAGAAGGACAACCAGGGACAGGGTCATTGGCCCCCTAGTCGTACTGATGAGTGTGGTGGGTGAAGGCTAGCCTGTCTTGTCCTATCCCATAGGAGCTTGTATAAAAAGAGAAAGAAGAAGGCCCGGGGAGGCGCCTAGTGCATTATCCTAGGGAGCACGTGATACCCCACATGAAGTGGGAACAGGTGGGGGGTCTGATAGATGGCCGCTCACCTGGAGCGTATATTAAATACGCATAGAACCTCGATATGAGGTGGTGATGAAGGAGTCCTGTGCGAGCCCGCAGGTCTCAGGATAAGTCCAAAGGAAAATCCTGTAGGAATACTGGATAGCAGGAGAAAATGACCTTCAACCATTCGCTCTGGAGTCCAAAGAGATCTCACAGCCAAGTCATGGAGGGGAATATAAGTTCAAGCTTTATTGGTTCAGCAAACAACAACACGTTTCGGGGTTAGCATACCCCTTCTTGACAGATATGTCAACCTGAAGAAGGGGTATGCTAACCCCGAAACGCGTTGTTGTTTGCTGAACCAATAAAGCTTGAACTTATATTCACCTCCATGACTTGGCTGTGAGATCTCTTTGGACTCCGGAGCGAATGGTTAAAGGTCATTTTCTCCTGCTATCCAGTATCCCATAGTAGAGCTGCTGTAGAGCAAACTGCTGAAAAATGAATGTGTTACTGGTGAATATAGAAACCTGTCAGATCACACGGGACATTGCAGCTTGGTGTATATGGAGCCCCAACGACCGGTCAGTGTCCATGCTCACCAACAAGTGTCTACAATGGACAGATGAGCATTAGAAATGGAGCAAGAAGCAATGGAAGAAGGCACCTGGTCTGATGGATCATGTTTTACGTACGTCTAGGGCGTGAACATCACTTACCTGGTGTAGAGATGGCACCAGGAGGAACTGTGAGAAAAAGACAAGCTGGCGGGGGCAGAGTGATGGACAATGTTCTGCTGGACACCTTAGGTCCTGGCATCGTGAGGATGTTACTGTGACACCCACCACCTACCTAAACATTGTACAGACCAAGTCCTCTCTGCCATAGCACCCGGATGTCCTAATAGCAGTGGCCTCTTTCAGAAGGATAATGCCCCCCTGTCCACACTGCAGACATTGTTCGGTAATAAGGAACATGACATAGAAATTGGATTGATCACCTGTCTGATCCATGGAGGCCGCACCTCACAACTTACAGAATCCCCTGCTGATACCACAGGACACCTCACAGGTCTATGGGGTCTGGGCCTCAAGCTGTTCCGGCAGAACAAGAGGAACCAACGCAATCGGTGTTTTTCATGTGCGCACCACATTTGTGAAGACTTTAATACACTGTCATCTATGTCCACACAGACAATGCTCTGAGGAAATCACTGGATTCAGAGAGATAGAAGAAGAGGATCATTTCACCATGAAGTGGTTTCTACAATAGTTGCATTTCACATCCTTCCTCCTGTGTAACTTTGTAACACACAGACCACTGCTGGGCAATTCTGCATAAGATGTGTGTTCCTTCACTGACCCCTCCTAGGGCACATATTTGACAGTAGCGTTGCCACCTGGACGGTATTTTACTGGCACAGCCGGTATTTTGGCCACCCTGCCGGTATTTTTATATTTTAAAATACCGGCAATGCAATAGCTGGCATCTATCCAACCAATCCTCCAACTCCCAGAATGTTGCACCATATGTTTCCCAACCAGTGGTGCCTCCAGCTGTTGCAAAACTACAACTCCCAGCATGCCCGGACAGCCAGCAGCTGGAGGCACCCCTGATTGGGAAACACTGACCTATACTATATACTACTATATAGTCCAACATGCTGGGAGTTGTAGTTTTGCATCAGCTGGAGACACCCCTGGTTGACATGACATGTACTATACAGTGGTCCCTCAACATACGATGGTAATCGTTGAGGGATCCGTGCACTGTAAAGTATAGGACAGTGGTCTACAACAGCCGTTGGCTGTCCGGGCATGCTGGGTGTTGTAGTTTTGCAACATCTGGAGGTCCGCAGGTGGAAGACCACTGGTATTGGAAGTTGTACTCACCTGTCACCGCCGCTCCGGACCGTCACCGCTCGTCACCGCTGCCCTGGATGTCGCCTTCCATCGCTGTCTCCGCGTTCCCGGGGTGTCCCCGACGCTCCGGCAAGGCCTCTGCTTCCCCGGCATCCTCGCTCTCCGTCGCCACCATCACGTTGTTACGCACGCCGCTCCTATTGGATGATGGTACGTCGTGCGCGGCGACGTGATGACGACGATGGAGAGCGCAGACGATGCAGGGGATCCCGAAGAGGATGCGCCGGAGCCCCGAGGACAGGTAAGTGATCGTCAGCGGACCACACGGGGCACCGTAAATGGCTATCCGGTGGCAGCTGAAGCAGTCTGCGCTGCCGGATAGCCATTTATGGCCATGACATACAAAAGCATCGTATGTTGATGCTGCCTTCAACATGTGATGGCCTCTGAGAGTGATCGTCTGTTGAAATGATCGTATGTCGGGGCCATCGTAGGTCGGGGGGGGGGGGGGTGTCACTGTATACTACTATACAGTCCAACATGCTGAGAGTTATAGGTTTCGTTTCAGGCAGCTGCTGAGCCACAGGCTGTATCAGGGCATGCTGGTACTGATCAAAACAACAGATCGGGGCGCAAAAAAATGAGCCCTCATACAGGCCCGTATAAGGAGAGATATAGAAGTTATAGGGGTCAGAATAGGACAAAATTTCCTCCACATGTTTGTATCCTGTGATGTCACGCATATATAATTAATTATGCTAATTCGCATGGATAATATTTTTTTGCAAGAAAAGTGGCAACCCTATTTGACAGAACGTGTTCTGTAGAAAGATCCTATAGTTGTTATGGAGCCCTTGTGTAGGATAGGCCATTCATAGGATAGCACCTTTACTTTCCCTATGGCTTTCCAATTGTCGTCACCAAGGTGTTGTGTACAGTAATGTTCTTCACATCAAAAACAATGGAGTCTGTTCCTTAGGCTTTGTAACCTTTTTTGTCAGTGGGTCTGTTAACATCACATTTGCTAAAATAAAATAAAAAATTTATTGCGAAACGTTGGACACCATGACAGGCTAAACAGATAAAATTACAAGTTTATGGGTTCCATTGTGACTGTGTCATAGTTTCCACTTCAAATGGAAACCACAAAGCAAATGTGAACAGAGCCTTAAAGTATCATTAGCAAAAACTTTGTATATTTTCCTGGAAGGATACCTCTCCTCCTCCCAGCCCGCAGTGGTTTAATCTGGGTAACAAATATGTACTGTTGTATAGGACACTTTACATTAGTCGTAGATGCCCAAAAAATCTGATAAAGTCTGGATGCCCTGGTTATCGATAGGTAAATCGGTGGTGGCCCCAGAACGGGTGAGTTCTCCTGGGTAGTGTGATTGTTTCTTTCTTGGCCTGAGAGGTGGACGGTTACTCTGGGAGTGTGTGTGTGTGTGTGTGTGTATTTCTGTTTTGTTTGTGTGTATGTCTTTTGTCTTGATGTTTGTCCGTGAGCGGATCTCCTTGATTATCTATTCTGTGGTGCCTCATTATCCTGATTTTTCAATTGTTATTAAGGGAGGTTGGGGAGCTCTGTGCTCGAGCTGTTTACTGTATTCTTTGGTAACCAAAAAAGTTATGAATAAATACTTTGTATATAATGTAGAAAATAACATTATATGTATATTTGTAATATTCATTGGTTAAAATTCTGTACACCGAGGACTAGCAGGGCTCTGTACACCGAGGACAAGCAGGGCTCTGTGTACTGAGGACAAGCAGGACTCTGCACACTGAAGACAAGCAGGGCTCTGTACACTGAGGACAAGCAGGGCTCTGTACACTGAGGACAAGCAGGGCTCTGTACACTGAGGACAAGCGGGTCTCTGTACACCGAGGACAAGCGGGGCTCTGTACACTGAGGACTAGCGGGCTCTATACACCGAGGACAAGTGGGGCTCTGTACACTGAAGACAAGCGGGGCTCTGTGCACCGAGGACAAGTGGGGCTCTGTACACCGAGGACAAGCGGGGCTCTGAACACTGAGGACAAGCGGGGCTCTGTACACTGAGAACAAGCGGGGCTCTGTACACTGAGGACACGCGGGGCTCTGTACACTCAGGACACGCGGGGCTCCGTACACTGAGGACAAGCGGGGCTCTGTACACTGAGGACAAGCAGGGCTCTGTACACGGAGGACAAGCGGCGCTCTGTACACCAAGGACAAGCAGGGCTCTGTACACCGAGGACAAGCAGGGCTCTGTGCACTGAGGACAAGCTGGGCTATGTACACTCAGGACACGTGGGGCTCTGTACACTGAGGACAAGCGGGGCTCTGTACACTCAGGACAAGCAGTGCTCTGTACACCGAGGACAAGCTGGGCTCTGTGCACCGAGGACAAGCTGGGCTCTGTGCACCGAGGACAAGCGGGGCTCTGTGCACCGAGGACAAGCGGGGCTCTGTGCACCGAGGACAAGTGGGGCTCTGTGCACCGAGGACAATCGGGGCTCTGTACACCGAGGACAAGCGGGGCTCTGTAAACCAAGGACAAGTGGGGCTCTGTGCACTGAGGACAAGCGGGGCTCTGTGCACTGAGGACAAGCGGGGCTCTGTACACTGAGGACCCCCACGATCAAACACTTATCCACTATCATGTCCCAGAGTTCCCCTTTAAGTTGAGGTACATTTTCTGGACAGTGGATACCTGTGGGCACCCTGCAAGCGCAAGTAATATACTCCTTATTTTTTTTGGGTAGTGGCCCAGGCCCTGACCCCTTTACACTTTACTTATGGAGGGCATTATTCCTATATGGGGCACAGAATGGCATTATTTTTACAGGGGGGGGGAGCATTATTAGTACATGAGGGCACAGTGTGGCATTATTAGTACAGGGGGACATTAGTACAGGGGGCACAGTGTGGCATTATTATTACAGGGGGACATTAGTACAGGGGGCACAGTGTGGTATTATTATTACAGGGGGACATTAGTACATGGGGCACAGTGTGGTATTATTATTACAGGGGGACATTAGTACATGGGGCACAGTGTGGTATTATTATTACAGGGGGACATTAGTACATGAGGGCACAGTGTGGTATTATTATTACAGGGGGGCATTAGTATATGGGGCACAGTGTGGTATTATTATTACTGGGGGACATTAGTACATGGGGCACAGTGTGGTATTATTATTACAGGGGGGCATTAGTACACGGGGCACAGTGTGGTATTATTATTACAGGGGGACATAAGTACATGGGGCACAGTGTGATATTATTATTACAGGGGGACATTAGTACAGGGGGCACAGTGTGGCATTATTATTACAGGGGGACATTAGTACATGGAGCACAGTGTGGTATTATTATTACAGGGGGACATTAGTACATGGGGCACAGTGTGGTATTATTATTACCGGGGAACATTAATACATGGGGCACAGTGTGGTATTATTATTACAGGGGGACATTAGTACAGGGGGCACAGTGTGGTATTATTATTACAGGGGGACATTAGTACATGGGGCACAGTGTGGTATTATTATTACCGGGGGACATTAGTACAGGGGGCACAGTGTGGTATTATTATTACCGGGGACATTAGTACAGGGGGCACAGTGTGGTATTATTATTACAGGGGGACATTAGTACAGGGGGCACAGTGTGGTATTATTATTACAGGGGGACATTAGTACATGGAGCACAGTGTGGTATTATTATTACAGGGGGACATTAGTTCAGGGGGCACAGTGTGGTATTATTATTACAGGGGGATATTAGTTCAGGGGGCACAGTGTGGTATTATTATTACAGGGGGACATTAGTACATGGGGCACAGTGTGGTATTATTATTACCGGGGGACATTAGTACATGGGGCACAGTGTGGTATTATTATTACCGGGGACATTAGTACAGGGGGCACAGTGTGGTATTATTATTACAGGGGGACATTAGTACAGGGGGCACAGTGTGGTATTATTATTACAGGGGGACATTAGTACATGGAGCACAGTGTGGTATTATTATTACAGGGGGACATTAGTACAGGGGCACAGTGTGGTATTATTATTACAGGGGGACATTAGTACAGGGGGCACAGTGTGGTATTATTATTACAGGGGGACATAAGTACATGGGACACAGTGTGGTATTATTATTACAGGGGGACATTAGTACAGGGGGCACAGAGTGGTATTATTATTACAGGGGGACATAAGTACATGGGACACAGTGTGGTATTATTATTACAGGGGGACATTAGTACATGGGGCACAGTGTGGTATTATTATTACAGGGGGACATTAGTACAGGGGGCACAGAGTGGTATTATTATTACAGGGGGACATTAGTTCAGGGGGCACAGTGTGGTATTATTATTACAGGGGGACATTAGTTCAGGGGGCACAGTGTGGTATTATTATTACAGGGGGACATTAGTACAGGGGGCACAGTGTGGTATTATTATTACAGGGGGACATTAGTTCAGGGGGCACAGTGTGGTATTATTATTACAGGGGGACATTAGTTCAGGGGGCACAGTGTGGTATTATTATTACAGGGGGACATTAGTACAGGGGGCACAGTGTGGTATTATTATTACAGGGGGACATTAGTTCAGGGGGCACAGTGTGGTATTATTATTACAGGGGGACATTAGTTCAGGGGGCACAGTGTGGTATTTTTATTACAGGGGGACATTAGTACAGGGGGCACAGTGTGGTATTATTATTACAGGGGGACATTAGTACATGGGGCACAGTGTGGTATTATTATTACAGGGGGACATTAGTACATGGGGCACAGTGTGGTATTATTATTACATTGGGAAATATTACTGCATGGAGGCACATTATGGGCATTATTATTACAGGGGGACATTAGTACAGGGGGCACAGTGTGGTATTATTATTACAGGGGGACATTAGTACAGGGGGCACAGTGTGGTATTATTATTACAGGGGTACATTAGTTCAGGGGGCACAGTGTGGTATTATTATTACAGGGGGACATTAGTACATGGGGCACAGTGTGGTATTATTATTACAGTGGGAAATATTACTGCATGGAGGCACATTATGGGCATTATTACTACCGAGGGGAATTATTACTGCCTCCTCTTCTATATCACCCAGGATTATACAGCTTTATACCCCTGAACCCGCTGACATTTTGCCCACTAGACATTACTGCAGCCACTTGCTAAGTCATTGGCCTTTCTGACAGCAGGGAGAGGGTTAATAGCTCGGCCTGCGATTGCTCCGGTCTAATATGTCGGCCCACGGCCTGACGAGCCACCGTCCCCTATCATAGGATGAGTGACAGCTAGGCCCCACCCCCTGTAGGACGCCGAGCCAATGGGAGAGGGGGCAGGGCGTGACGTCAGGTGGTTTCAGAAGACAACTTAGGCTGAAGTCCTCGGATCTGTCACACGGCGGAGAAGACAACCGGGGACCGGACATCACCAGAGCTGTCACAATGGCGGAGTAAGTGCGGGGGCCCCGGGGAGGGAAGGGGGTCACGTGATCGGCTCCTGATGTAGTCACGTGCTGCCCAGTGATTGATACATTGTTACTCAGGGTCCTGCTCCTTATCTGTCTAATGCAGTGTTTCCCAACCAGGGTGCCTCCAGCTGTTGCAAACTACAACTCCCAGCATGCCCAGACAGCCGAAGGCTGTCTGGGCATGCTGGGAGTTGTAGTTTGCAACAGCTGGAGGCACCCTGGTTGGGAAACACTGGTCCAATGTATCCAGCAGCCTGGTCCTGATGGGAGAGGACTACTACTCCAGCTGTGCTCCTATACGGCTCCTCATCGTGGCAGGGCATGCTGGTACTTATAGTGCCACAACTGCTGTAGGTTACTTCCCAGTAATATTCTATAGATCATTGTCCCCCTCACGTGTGGCCTCTCCAGTTTTACAAAACCAAGACTGTCAGGGCATGATGGGAGTTGTAGTTTTTAAACTTCTAGAGCGCCGCAGATTGGGGAATGTACATTCCATCACATAGAAGCTGTTGTGACATGATGGGAATTGTCGTTTTGGAACATAAAGAGGGCCACAGGTTGGAGGAGACTGCTATAGAATGCACATTCCATCACTAAAAGGCTGTCAGTGCCTGATGGAAGTTGTAGTTTTCAAACTTCTGGAGCAGTGTTTTCTAAACAGCGTGCCTCCAGCTGTTGCAGAACCTGAGCACCTGGTATGTCTGGACAGCCTTTTAATTATTTTTTTTTGATGATGAACATTCTAGAGCCGTGTTCCCTAACCGTTGGCCCACTGGTAGTTGGATAACTACAGCACCCATCGTGCACTGACAGCCTTTTTGCGATCAAATGTACAGTCTATAGGAGTGTTTCCCAACCTATGGCCCTCCAGCAGTTGCAAAGCTACAACTCCCATCATGTTCCGACAGCTTTTAATGTACGTTCCCTATCGGGTGGCTATCTAGAACAGTGTTTTTCAACTACAACTCCTGGGATTCCCGGACTGCCATTGGCTGTTTAGGGATGCTGGAAGTTGTAGTTTTGCAACAGCTGGAGGTCCATAGTTTGGAGACCACTGACCTAGCACGTTAGGCATTTCCCCCAGATCACTGATGCAGACGCATGGCAACTGACCGAGCTAAGACAAGTGTTACTCATTGCTGCTTTTCTCTTTCTGGCGCAAATCTTTTACACCATGAAGCATGAGTTGACCCCCCCCCCCCTCCTTTTTATTTTTTATTTCTTTTTGTATAACTGTTTAGAAGCATGCCCCCTCTTTTTTTATTTTTTTTATTTTTATATTTTTTTGTTTGTTTTAGAAGCATGCCTCCTATTTTTATATTTTTTGTTTGTTTAGAAGCATGCCCCCTATTTTTATTTTTTTTTGGTATAACTGTTTAGAAGCATGCCCCCTATTTTTATATTTTTTGTTTGTTTAGAAGCATGCCCCCTATTTTTATATTTTTTGTTTGTTTAGAAGCATGCCCCCTATTTTTATATTTTTTGTTTGTTTAGAAGCATGTCCCCTATTTTTATATTTTTTGTTTGTTTAGAAGCATGCCCCCTATTTTTATATTTTTTGTTTGTTTAGAAGCATGCCCCCTATTTTTATTTTTTTTGGTATAACTGTTTAGAAGCATGCCCCCTATTTTTATATTTTTGTTTGTTTAGAAGCATGCCCCCTATTTTTATATTTTTTGTTTGTTTAGAAGCATGCCCCCTATTTTTATATTTTTTGTTTGTTTAGAAGCATGCCCCCTATTTTTATTTTTTTTGGTATAACTGTTTAGAAGCATGCCCCCTATTTTTATATTTTTTGTTTGTTTAGAAGCATGCCCCCTATTTTTATATTTTTTGTTTGTTTAGAAGCATGCCCCCTATTTTTATATTTTTTGTTTGTTTAGAAGCATGCCCCCTATTTTTATATTTTTTGTTTGTTTAGAAGCATGCCCCCTATTTTTATTTTTTTTGGTATAACTGTTTAGAAGCATGCCCCCTATTTTTATATTTTTGTTTGTTTAGAAGCATGCCCCCTATTTTTATATTTTTTGTTTGTTTAGAAGCATGCCCCCTATTTTTATATTTTTTGTTTGTTTAGAAGCATGCCCCCTATTTTTATATTTTTTGTTTGTTTAGAAGCATGCCCCCTATTTTTATATTTTTTGTTTGTTTAGAAGCATGCCCCCTATTTTTATTTTTTTTGGTATAACTGTTTAGAAGCATGCCCCCTATTTTTATATTTTTTGTTTGTTTAGAAGCATGCCCCCTATTTTTATATTTTTTGTTTGTTTAGAAGCATGCCCCCTATTTTTATATTTTTGTTTGTTTAGAAGCATGCCCCCTATTTTTATATTTTTCGTTTGTTTAGAAGCATGCCCCCTATTTTTATTTTTTTATTTTTTTTGTATAACTGTTTAAAAGCATGCCCCTTTTTTTCGGACAAAGAGGAGGGGGGCACTTTATTCAACATATGCAAAAAAAAAAAAAAAATAGAATCCTTAAATATTGAATATCATCAATCTTCCATAAAGTGTAGGAGGTATCAGATCACGGGCACAAGCAGTAGATCCCCCCCTGAGTGCCTGACGGGCATTATATGGGTGGGTTGTTTGTTTGTTTTTATAGTCCTTTGCCACCATTTGTGAAGCAGATCTGTATTATTGGGGAAGAAAACTAAGATTTGGCAAAACTCTGTAGGGTAAGAAGAGAATTCAAATAAGAGAAATATACATTGTCAGTTTATTAAAGGGGTTGTTCAGGATTAGAAAACAGCTGACTTCAGCAAAAAAAAAAAAACAGTGCCACACCTGTCCTTGGGGGGTGTGTTCACCAGTGTTTCCCAACCAGGGTGCCTCCAGCTGTTGCAAAACTACAACTCCCAGCATGCCCGGACAGCCTTTGGCTGTCCGGGCATGCTGGGAGTTGTAGTTTTGCAACAGGTGGAGGCACACTGGTTGGGAAACACTGGTCTAAACAGAGGAAGGAAAAAAATAAATCTTATGAGGCTGATGTCAATTGCCTTAAAGGGGTTATCCAGGAAAAAACTTTTTTTTATATATATATATCAACTGGCTCTAGAAAGTTAAACAAATTTGTAAATTACTTCTATTAAAAAATCTGAATCCTTTCAGTACTTATGAGCTTCTGAAGTTTAGGTTGTTCTTTTTCTGTCTAAGTGCTCTCTGATGACACATCTCAGGAACTGCACAGAGTAGAAGAGGTTTGCTATGGGAATTTGCTTCTAAACTGGGCGTTTCCCGAGACAGGTGTCATCAGAGATTACTTAGACAGAAAAGAACAACCTTAACTTCAGAAGCTCATAAGTACTGAAAGGATTAAGATTTTTTAATAGAAGTCATTTACAAATCTGTTTAACTTTCTGGAACCAGTTGATATATAAAAACCTTTTTTTTTTCCTGGATAACCCCTTTAAACTAGCTGGGAACATTCCCTTGCGCCATCACTATTGACGACAACGCAATCCATATAAACATGTTCATTCTTTAGGAGAAATTTCAGTGGCAGGGAATTCCGCAGCATAAACAGTGCAGAAAAATCCCGTTGAAGAGGCTGCTGCAACGGAATTCCGGAGCTGATTTTCTGAACAGCATTCCGCTCGGAAATTCTGTAGCCTAAGGCTAGATTCACACTACGGAATTTCAGGCTGAGATTCCGAGCGCAGCCAGCGCCGACTAAGACCGCATGAGAATTGCCGTCCCCATAGGTGACCGTGTCTGCGGAACAGATGAACAATTTTAATTCTTTTGGTGCGGAATTTCAGAGGTGGAACGTGCATCACTAAAACTCTGTAGTGCACTGTGCAGCAGAATCCCATTGACAACAATGGGATTCTGCTGCACCGGAATTTCCGACTTTCGAAAATTCCATAGTGTGGACCTGGCCCAAGACGTTTACCAGATCTGGGAGGGAGAAGCTACTGATGTAGCAAACTTAAAGGGGTAGTCCAGTGGTGAAAAACGTATCCCCTATCCTAAGGATAGGGGATAAGTTTGAGATCGCGGGGGGTCCGACCGCTGGGGCCCCCTGCGATCTCTCTGTACGAGGGCCAGGCTCTCCGGCCAGGTAGCGGGTGTCGACCCCCGCACGAGGCGGCGGCCGACACGCCCCCTCAATACATCTCTATGGCAGAGCCGGAGATTGCAGTAGGCAGCGCTTCGGCTCTGCCATAGAGTTGTATTGAGGGGGCGTGTCGGCCGCCGCTTTGTGCGGAGGTCGACACGCCCCCTTCCCGCAGGCTGTCGGGGCTCCGTACAGGAGATCGCAGGGGGCCCCAGCGGTCGGACCCCTCGCGATCTCAAACTTATCCCCTATCCTTAGGATAGGGGATAAGTTGTTCACCACTGGGTCACCACTGGACTACTCCTTTAAACTTGAGGTTTAACACATTAGATACCGCAGTGTTCATATGTCAGTGTGCCATTTATACGTATCGGTATAGAGAAGTGTTTCTCAACCAGGGGGCCTCTATCTGTTGCAAAACTACAACTTCCAATATGAAAAACACAAAAAAAGCACAGGAGCACACCTCGTTAAGACTGTCAGGAAATTTTACATACATGACTAAGGCCGGGTTCACACCATGTTTTTGCAATACAGTTCCCGTATCAGGTTTTTGATAGAAAAACGGATTCCTCAAAACCTGACTAAACTGTATAAAAACGTGTGTACAAATTTTAATCCGTATGCGCTTTGAAATACGATATCCGGTTGCATCCGTTTTTTTTTAAGGAAAAAATTATACATTTTTAAACTTTTTTTTCTTTCCATTATGAATAAAGTTTCACTTGTTTGATTGAAATTCCAAGAAAAAAACTGTGCAAAGTCAAAAACTGTATGGTGAAAACCGGATGGAACCGTACGCACATACAGTTCTGTACGATTCCCATGTATACAGTTTTTCACCCGGACCAAAAACCGTGGTAGGCTACTGTTTTGGGTACGGGAAAAAAGCTGACAAAACCGTACAGGATGCAAAACGGACACAACCTGATGCATCTTTTGGCATATGGTTTCTCAATGGAGAGTCAGTGCATACGGTTCCGTACGGTTTTCAAATTGAAGACGTATACGGGAACTGTACTGTAAAATCGTGGTGTGAACCCGGCCTTAGTGTCGATAGCCTCTTACCGGATGATGTTATGCTCGGAGCACAACATCTGTGAGTGTGTGAAAGTAAAGATGGTCAGTAGCCTCGTGGTCCCACCAGAGTATGGACCAGTTATTATGCAGACAAGGAGTGAGCAGACGGCGCACAGTAGTTAAACCGGGACTTCTCCTAAGGCGCTTCTCCAAACCATGTACACAAAGAGGTAAAATAACTGGTTTATTGAGTAAAAGTTGCTACGCACAAATAGCGTTTCTAACCCTGACACTACAACTTCCAGCATGCCCGGACACATATCGATGAGAGACAACACAAGCTGGGACCTTGTGATTAGAGATGAGCGAACGTACAGTAAATTTGATTCGTCACAAACTTCTCGGCTCGGCAGTTGATGCCTTATCCTGCGTAAATTAGTTCAGCTTTCAGGTGCTCCGATGGGCTGGAAACGGTGGATACATTCCTAGGAAAGAGTCTCCTACGACTGTATCCACCTTTTCCAGCCCATCGGAGCACCTGAAAGCTGAACTAATTTAGGCAGGATAAGACATCCACTGCCGAGCCGAGAAGTTCGTGACGAATCGAATTTACTGTAAGTTCGCTCATCTCTACTTGTGATCCCCAGAATAAATCGTCTCCTGAGTAATCCACATTATGATCCTGTTCATTGCTGTCCGTATTATTTGGGACATACGAAGATCTCAATGCTATACAGTAATTGTAGCAATCGTAGCTAATGTCCAATCAGTGAAATCTCCTGGCGCTTTTTGGGGACCTATATTTCCTTCCTCAGGTTAAAATCATCATTGTCTGTTTAACCTGAGAAAGGGCCCCAAACTCTTTGTTTAAAGGACAAAAAAGAAACCTCAGAAGTGCAACAACTCTGACATTTGAGGATTTTCTTATCCAGAGATTTTATAGCGCAGTTTCCAGGTATTTTCGCTGGTTTCAATAGCTTTTGATAGGTCACACAGAGAGACAGTGCTGCTGATTAGAATGAGCGGGGAGAAGCAGGCGGCAGCGCTCTTCACTCCCCGGGTCACATCGATCTTTGTCAAACTTAACCAAAAGGCACCTATACACTTTTAATGGGGCCACAGGATGGAGATCACTGTAAATTGTACTGCCATGCTTCTCCTGATTGGTCAGAGCTCTCAGCACGAAGACCCTGATTGATGAAAACTTTTACCATATCTCCGTGACCTATCATAATTTTATTATTATTATTATAATAATTTTTATTTTTTTTTATAAATGTCAGGGACGCTTTAACACATTTCTGCAAATTTAAAACTATATCCAAAGTGGAAACGTACCTCCCTGTGAAAATTTAGCGCGGTGTCCCCCAACCTGTGACTAGCCCCCCCCCCCCCCCAGCTGTTGTGAAACTACAACTCCCAGCGTGACTCTCGGGGAGTACTGATTTTAGCCTCAGAGCTGCACCACATTAAACGCCGTTATGTAAGATACAGATGGAGAGTCTCCTATATAAGTTGTGACGTACAGTATTCACCACACAGACCTCAGAGGATTAGTTGCAGCATACAAAGTGTTAACAATGAGTGACAACCAAGTGACTGTCCCCCACAGAAGGAGTCAGTTTATTTATTGCCCTGATAATAATCCGCCTTTCGGTAGCCATGATGTAACATGACAGTCACTGTGTGGATTTTCCCAAGGAAGCCATTAATCCGGTATAGTAATCAGATCAGCCGGAAGCGCCCCCCCCCCCCCCTCCCCCAGCCCTCGGGGTGTATTTATATACCTGTAGTTAGTTACCTATATACATAATGTACTATATTCAAATCTCTGATCATATGGAGATCAGCGAGACTACTGCAGACTACACCTACAGAACAGAACACAGCTGATACAGGCCTCATGATCATCCAGAGCCTCCTGGTTCATGCACTGTGTATCCTCTCTATGATGGCTGGTAGTACTGGGGCCTGAGAACCTCCTATAAATTCTCCATAGTTATGACTAATGCCAGAGAACAAGGAAGCCAGAGCTCGGCTCTCTGCCCCAGGAAGGTGTGGTAGGTCGTAGTGTAATCCAGGTATTGAGAGTTCTGTATACTGCAGTCCAGGCATAAAAGAGTTAATCCCCAGTGCCCTCGTTTTGTTCATGCAGTTCGCCGCATGCTGTGTCATGCCTAAGCCTGGGTGTACCCGGGGCCTACACAGAGATGGCAGCCGCTTTATAGCCAGAGAAAGTTTGTCGGACTCTGTTGCTTTAATTTGACCTGGATTTACATTGGTCAGTGAGACACAAGGTAGAGTGGACCTTTATGTCTCCGTTCACACTGGGGCCAACGGCAGGTGACCTTAGTCCAGTGGTGTCAAAACTGCGACCCTCCAGATGTTGCAAAACTACAACTCCCAGCATGCCCGGACAGCCAACGGCTGTCCGGGCATGCTGGGAGTTGTAGTTTTGCAACATCTGGAGGGCCACAGTTTGTACACCACTGCCTTAGTCTAGTGACATCGGACGGCTCATTTTCAGGATACAGTTGGAAAATGAGGCGACTGGGACACTAAATGCATCTGATCGGCTCATTAAAGGGGTACTTTTTTTTATTTTTTTATTTATTTTTTTTAAATCAACTGGTGCCAGAAAGATTTGTAAATTACTTCTATTAAAAAAAAATCTTAATCCTTCCAGTATTTATCAGCTGCTATTTACTCCACAGGAAGTTCTTTTCTTTTTTGGATTTCCTTTCTGTCTAACCACAGTGCTCTCTGCTGACACCTTTGTCCATTTAAGGAACTGTCCAGAGCAGGAACAAATCCCCATAGCCAACCTCTCCTGCTCTGGACTGAGGTGTCAGCAGAGAGCACTGTGGTCAGACAGGAAGGAAATCCAAAAAAGATAAGAATTTCCTGTGGAGTAAATAGTAGCTAATAAGTACTGGAAGGATTAAGATTTTTTTTTTTTTTTTTATAGAAGTTATTTACAAATCTATTTTAACTTTCTGGGACCAGTTGATTTAAAGAAAAATGTTTTCCAGTGGAGTACCCCTTTTACAATTAATGGGGTATGACAGGAGGGGTTTTTAAAATTCTCCCATCGTATCCGGATGCGCAAAACAAGATGTGAATGAACCCTAAGGGGGGGTGGGGGGAGGGAAAGACCAAGGGGGAGATTTATCAAAACCTGTCCAGAGGAAAAGTTGCTGAGTTGCCCATAGCAACCAATCAGATCGCTTCTTTCACTTTTAAAAAAAGGCCTCTGTAAAATGAAAGAAGCAACCTGATTGGTTGCTATGGGCTACTAGGCAACTTTTCATCTGGACAGGTTTTGAGATATCTCCCCCTAAGTATCCATGTTCAGACACGCCATGGGCCCCATTTATTTCAATGGCCCGAGAGTAATCCGCTGGTGACTGTGGGGGAGATTTACTTATGTAGAGAAAGAGTGGGGCAGTTGTCCATAGCAACCAGATTACTACTTTTTTAATTCTTTTGAGGCCTTGTTTGAAATGAAAGGAGCAATCTGATTGGTTGCTATGGGCAACTGCACCACTCTTCCTCTACACAGGTTTTGATAAATCTCCCCCCAATGTTCTGGTCATTTCCTGAGCATAGCTTGCAGAACTTTTCAGAAAGGGACAATGCTCAGATGCATATGGAAAATGACCAGAACATAGTCACTAGCTGACTACACTCAGGTCCTTGCCTGTCCGAGCACCGATACGTCTGTATGTCATTTTGAGAGTTTTCCAACGTATCCGTGCCTCGGAGGTGCAAATCGTGATGTGAACCTAGCCTTACAGCTTATGATAGGACTGTGTGAGTGACTATAATATGCAATGGACAGTCCTGTATGCAAGGCAGGGGGGCAAACTACCTACAGAAGGGTCCTATCTACCGGAGGGCAAACTCTCTCTGGTGATGTGTCCTACCTACAGGCTGTGCGTCCTACCTACAGGCTGTGCGTCCTACCTACCTAACAGGGTGTGTGTCCTACCTACAGGGGGAAAACTACCTACATGGGGGGACAAAGACTGGGGGGGGGGGGGGGTACACGTGCCCCCGCAGGGAAAAAAAAATAATTCAGAGGTTTGCCCCGAGCTAAAAAAATGCCAAAGTTATGCCCCAATGACAGGATGGGGGATAATTATCTGCTCATAGGGGGCCGACCCCGGGACCCCCACCATTCACAGGTCCGTTGTATGCCAAGTAACTGGTGCTGCAGGGCGCCTGCTCATTCTCTAAGGGGCATCCAAATTACTGCGCGCTGTCCCATAGTGATAGGAGCGGTGGTCGAGCATTCACTCAGAACAACCCCTCAGTTGTTGGACTCCCACCAATCAGCTAGGTGTCCCCTATCCTAGTGCTTCCCAAGCAGGGTGCCTCCATATACTGTAGATAGGGGATAAATTATAATCTTCTGATAAAGATAAGAGGTGGCATTTATACCAGAGACATGTAGCAGTTTTATTGTCCACCCTGGGTATTATGTTCCCCCATAGTTATTCGACCTTTCCAAAATCAACACATGAAGTGAATGAGGCGAATGAGTCCTTTTGTGCACGTTCCCTGACATAATGGCTGCTGCTTGTTCAGGTTGGGTGTGTATTGCATCCTACCTCCACCTTGTCCTCCTATGACCTCCAGGCCCAGTAAACCTAATCATATTATTATTATTATTATTTTTCTAGAGCTGATATCGCCCTTATCGGATTGGCTGTGATGGGCCAGAACCTGATCCTGAACATGAATGACCACGGCTATGTGGTAAGGAGTGAGATGGTGAAACATGACGTTGGTTCATTGCTTGGTTATGTAATGCCCGGCTCTTGGGTGACTTCCTTGCTTGGTAAACACATATGAGTCGAAATATATATATATATATATTTTTTGCAACTTCCATGGTAAAAATTGCAAATTCAAAATGAAGAAATCTAAAAATGGTTTAGTGCCAGTGGAATCCATACTGTAGCCGCCCTGCTGTAGTACTCCTACTCCCATCAGGGCACAATTAGTTAGAGTTTTACTACAACTGCTCAGTTACGGCTTGGAGACCTATGGGATTGTGAAATAGTTATTTATACACCTGACATCCCCCGGCAGGACATGTAAGGGTAGGTTTACTTTAGTGCACCCGTTAGGCTAGGAATCAGACTACGGAATTTCTGGGCAGAAAATTTCCACCCGGAGATTCCGAGTGCGGCCAGCGCCGGCTGAATCAGTCGGCGCTAGGACCGCACGGACACTGCAGTCATCAATAGACTGCAGTGTGTTCCGCGTGGATTTCCGCCTGAAGAGAGAGCAACCCCCTTTCTTTAGGCGGAAATTTCTAAGCAGATTTTCCGTTCACAAATTCCGAAGTGTGAATTTGTGAACGGAAACCCATTCACTACACTATACATTTTAGAAAGCGGAATTTCCGCCTGCAATTTCAAAGCAAAATTGCAGGCGGAAATTCCGTAGTCTGAACCTAGCCTAAGATGTATCCGTCAGCATCCCATCAACATTGGGATGCCAATGTCTACTAGGAACAGGAGGAGAAGACCCAATTGATTTCTACGGCTGCACAGTCACTTTGTAACTCCATTTGGGGCAGGTGCATTATTTAAAAAATGTATACCAAAGAGAAAAAGAGAGAGAGCTTTACCAATAAAATCAATAACTTTATATTTCCATAAAATCGTGATTATCTTGACATAAAATACACATGATTGGGTCTTACAGTACAGCATTTAAGATTTTTAAATAGAAGTAATTGACAAATCTGTTTAACTTTCTGGGACCAGTTGATTTAAAAAACAAATTGTTTTTCACCGGAGTACCCCTTTAATATAATATATCTTAGATATTACATCTGTTCGTATTATGTGGAATATTTGAGTACCTATATTATTATTATTATTATTATTATTATTATTAGGAAAAATAGCAACTATATAGTATACCTACCCTGTGGTAATATGATTTAATGTGATAATAGAAGATTATAGAGTGGTTCAGTGACTGACATCCTGTACTGTAAGACCCAATCATGTGTATTATATGTAAAGGTAATCATGTTTTTATGGAAATATAAATAAAGTTATTGATTTTATTGGTAAAACTCTTTCTTTTTCTCTTTTGGTATACATATAGGTGAAGAGCGGTATGCATATTGCAGTAGGATCAGTATCTGGGAATAGGGCCATGGGATATAGCTATGGAGATGATAATAGGTCCATACCCAGTAAGAACTATTGTGTGTGTATAATATTATTTATAAAATGTAGGCGCCCTTACCAATGGGATCCGCTGCTCCTGTTAACAGTATACATTGACATCCTGTTTTCATCGGGAAGCTGACGGATACGGCTATTGGGTAGACTAACGCAGTATGAACCTGGCCTTAGGTAAGATTGCTTATAGGGGTTAAGTATCTGACCACAGGGGAAGCATTGTCTTTGTATTTGATGGGTGAAAAAATATACTTTAATTTTTCTTCACTGTTTTTGACTGGAGTGCCATTTTCCATTTTGAAAAGTTTGGATATTTTGACCTTGCTCAGGTTTTGAGGACTGAGCACTCACGGACTACAAGTCTCAGCACAGTGCCCTCTTCGGTCTCTTTACAACAGATTTGTAGGTAACCTGCCCTGATATGTGCCTCTTCTGTTCTTCATCCCCTTCTCTTCTTCTCTTTCCCCCTCCCAGGTTTGTGCATTTAACCGGACGGTTTCCAAAGTGGATGAGTTTCTGGCCAATGAAGCTAAGGGCACCAAGGTGGTCGGGGCTCATTCTTTACAAGAAATGGTCTCTAAGCTAAAGAAACCCCGGAGGATCATGATGCTGGTGAAGGCCGGGCAGGCGGTGGATGACTTCATCAATAGCCTGGTATGTATCCTTAGCCTGACCAGCTCCTGGGCCCAAATGTACAAACTCTGTGAACAGGACTGGGTGTACATGGGGCAGTCCCGGTGGTCCCGTCTACTCTATGCTGGGCTTTACAATCATAGAGCATGTTTCCACCCATCTCTACAAGTCCCTCCAAACCTGATGGGCAATGGAAAACCATAATGTACCATAGTTGTGCTGTTCTCTTTGGATTTGTCTTTGTCCCAACTTAAGTGCCAGGGGGCCACTGCCGAATACCCTGCAGGGTGGAGGGGGCCTGATTTGGACCGGTTATTACTCTATGTGCACAACTATTCCTAGTTTGCCAATATACACTGAATCCTAGGTGTTTCACATAGAGCCAGCTCCGCTCCCAGTGGGTGCAGCTCATTCCATATTGACATTGCCAATTCAGTAAGGTTTACTTGTGTGCCAGGTGTAAATACTGCCCTGCTGTGTCATCTGATCTGTGCATTTCTTTTGTGATATTTTTATCTTGTTTTAATGGTTGCAGGTTCCGTTGCTTTCACCCGGTGACATCATCATCGATGGCGGCAATTCAGAGTATAATGACAGCACGGTAGGTGTCCATCATTGCCACCATGTTTATAGGGCAGCGGTATCTGGAGAATATATACTTTTTATGTATATTAATATATATATATATATTTTTTATATATATTTTCTTCAGAGGCGCTGCAAGGATCTGAAAGCCAAGGGCCTCCGGTTTGTTGGCAGCGGTGTTAGTGGAGGAGAGGATGGGGCCAGATACGGACCATCTCTGATGCCTGGAGGAGACAGCGAGGCCTGGTGAGAGTTAGCAGAAGGTCCTAATACAGTGATCCCTCAACTTACAATGGCCTCAACATACAATAGTTTCAACATACAATGGTCTTTTCTGGACCATTGTAAGCTGAAACCAGACTCAACATACAATGCTACAGACAGACCAGATCTGTGAAACGTGTCAATGGCCGGAAGAACTGACCAATCGGAATGTACATTTCACTGGTAAAACCCCTGTATTACTGAAACATATGCACTGACTGGTGTCTGGTAGCGCCCCCTACAGTACAGGGAGGTATTACATGTTCTGTACACTTTTACCTGTACCTATGTTACTTTTTTGGACATTGTCTGTACTGTACAGGACCCCGAAGAAGCTCCTGTCCTCTACATAGACCAGTGTTTGCCAAGCAGGGAGCCTCCAGCTTTTGCAAAACTACAACTCCCAGCATGCCCGGACAGCCAAAGGCTGTCCGGGCATGCTGGGAGTTGTAGTTTTGCAACAGCTGGAGGCTCCCTGCTTGGCAAACACTGACATAGACAGTGATTTACAGCTCCCAGCAGATCTTTCTTACTTTTATATGTAAGGATTTGCTTTATCTCTATTAGTTATCTACTTATTTTTCTTTAATCCTCACTTTTTTCCTATTTTTGGATGACATTTTGGTGGCTTCAGAACCAATTACCAGGTTTCCATAGAGTTCTGGTCTCAACATACAATGGTTTCAACATACAATGGTCGTCCTGGAACCAATTAATATTGTAACTTGAGGGACCACTGTACTGCTGCTAAAAGAAAAGATGTATATTGTTTTCCATCTTCTACCTCTGTTCTCTCTTTTACAGGCCTTATATTAAAGACATTTTCCAGAGCATCGCAGCTAAGGTTGGGAAGGAACCATGCTGTGAATGGGTGAGCGATGTTCATGTCTTGCTGGCCACAGACTAATGGTTTTACGGTCATTAGACGCATTAATAGAGTTGCTAGATTTGGGGGGGGGGGGGGGTCTCTAGAAACCCCAAAATGGATTTAAAAAAAAAAAACATCTCTGAAGGGCCAGACCTGTCCATGCATCACACTGGGTGCTCGTGGATGTCAATAAGTATTCGTGTAATTCTCAATTTCTCTTGTGGGGACTATACAGAGGAAGTAAAAACTTGCTGCTTATGGGGGGGGGGGGGGGGGGAGGAGGCTGTCCAGTTTTAGGGGGGAAAAACATTTTAATTTATGCTATTAGGGAATTCTGAGTCGGTAAGGGCCAATTCACACAATGGAATCCAGCAGGAAAAATACACTCCGAAATGCCAAAGCAGCAGCTTTCTATTCTTTTCAGTGGGATTCTGCTGCACTGCGCACACTGAAGAATTTCTACTGTGGAAACATCAGTGTCAGAAATTCAGGTCCCGGAATCCATTCTGAAATTCATTGCCTTCTATAGAGACAGCATATTTCCGATTGGTTCTAGCGGCAGCTTGTTTAGCTGGCACCGGCCAGATTTTACGCGGTGTGAATGGTCCTTAAAAGGGAACTTTCATAATCTTCAACTCTAGTCCAGAGTGAAGATTGGTTTCAAATAAGGTCTCTCTGGACGACCCACCCTGTTGTGGATTAGGCTATGTTCACACGGCAGAATGTCTTTCTGGAAAAAAAAATATGCCAGTGCCAGGACCGCTGTAAACTGTTCCGTCTCTATAGACGGCAATGCATTTCTTTTGGCGGATGCTGGAATTAGGATTTCTGCAATAGATGTTTCCGCTGCAAAATTCAGTGCAGCTGAATCCCTTTCAAACCCTTCCAAATAGAATTTCTATGCTGGATTCTGCTTGGAAAGTCCATTGTGTGAACATGGGCTTACACAGACAGCCCATTGATGTGAATGGACACTGTGTGATACATAATCTCCCCTGTGGTGCCACTGAAGGGAAACTGGACAGTCATTGCTGATCGCTAATGGTCCAAACAGGGAGACTCTATGTGATCTGACTATTGTTAAGGGGTATTGCTAACATGTAGCTGAGAACCCCTTTAATGACTGTTCATATCAGTGGGCACAACGGATCCAATCCTGATTGTGTGTGTGTATAATTAATATATATATATATATATATATATAATGACAACAGTAAAAGTACAATAAAGCAATTAAACAAGAAGAGACCTCCCTCTATATTAGGTCTATAATGTCAACCTTTCTGCCATATTGCAATAACGCTGTTTCTGGGCAGGTGGGAGAAGAGGGCTCGGGACATTTTGTAAAAATGGTTCACAATGGAATAGAGTACGGTGACATGCAGCTGATCGCTGAGGCGTACCACCTGATGAAGGACATCCTGGGACTGTCACAGGACGATATGGCCAAGGTGAGACGTTTTGTGTTTACATTCGCTATGTTGGAAATATGGTGCCATACTCAAAATTTTCCAGATAAAATTTTAAATATATATAATTATTTCCGTCATTATTTATTTTTTTTTGCTTTGCATCCTTCAGACCTTTCAGGAGTGGAACAAGACTGAGCTGGACTCTTTCTTGATTGAGATCACGGCCGACATCCTTAAATTCCGGGACACGGATGGATCTCCCCTGCTACCTAAGATTCAGGACACCGCAGGGCAGAAGGGCACAGGAAAGTGGACCGCCATCTCTGCTCTGGATTTCGGGGTCCCTGTTACTCTCATCGGTAAGAACATGTCACTGGATGAGCTACAATATTTTCACAGTTAATATTTTACTTGTCCTAGTGTTTTGTTTTGTTTTTTTTGTTTTTTCCCATCTTCACTCCCATCCAGAGCTAAATTCTTATACACAAGTGTTTCCCAACCAGAGAGCCTCCAGCTGTTGCAAGACTGCCACTCCCAGCATGCATTTGGCTGTCCTGGCATGCTGGGAGTTGTAGTTTTGCAACAGCTGGAGGCACACTTATAGGGAAACGCTGCTTTATCCCACCATAGTTACCATACTTCCTAACCATCCCGGATCCGGCAGGACATTTCTGAGAGTTGTTGTTTTGCAACAGCTGAGGGCACCCTGGTTGGGAAACACTGTTATACACAGTTAGCGCTCAGTGGGGTGGAGATAAGCCACTGTCTTTTTGAGGGCAGCAAAGCAGAATTTTGAATGCAGCTCTGGAGGTGAATATAGACTATAACTTAAAGTTACGGCAACACAGTAAAACATTTTTAACATTACTTAATATTTGATGTAACTTTATACTGTGGCTTGTTGTCATTGGTGGAAATAGACTTTCATGTCCTCTGTTTGCTCGGCAGCTCATGAATATGTACAGGTTGTTGCCTAGAAGAGTAGGCAGCAGATGACAGCACTGGATCATTGCATCCCAGCGTTCTGTTCTTTACTGCTCCTCGCTCTCTGCTCTAGTTATATGGGAAAGAAGGAGGCGTATAGCTCCCTCCTTTTATTACTGCATATTTCCTAATAGAAGATTATAAGCTGCTAGGTTAACACCGGCCAGAGATTTAGAGTGCAGCCAGCGCGACTGGGGCTAGGACCCTGTGTACATTGGCGACCCCATAGACGTAAATTCCGCAACAAGTACTTTGCAGCGGAATCCCATTAACAGCAATGGGATTCCATAGTCTAACCTAGCCTGGGTTGTTGAAGCCTAGAATTCTAGGTGTTTCTTGTTCATTTCCTCCACAGGACGTAAGGGTATGTCCTGGGATGGGGGGGGGGGGCAGCATCGGAGCAGAATTGTGACGTCATGCCCCTTGTGTCAAAGGCTGTCTGGGCATGCTGGGAGTTTTAGTTTTGCAACATCTGGAGACACGCTGGTTGAGAAGTGCTAACATAGATATACACAGTTGTATCCAATCCATGCTCTCATTCACTGTCAGCAAGTGGAGATATTGCCAGTTGAACACAACGTCTATCAGAAGGTCTATATATAAAACCTCTATAGACAGATACCTCTGTACTGTATAATCTTTTGTAAGCTTCACCCGTCCCAACACAACCCCGCAAACAGCTATGAGGAACTTCTTATCAAACCCTGTAATTCCCTTTTTACACAATTCCTTAGATTGACATTGCAGTGAATAGCCGCATAACTTACTGTGGGAGGAGGATTTCGTTTTCTTGCAGTCACTTCCCGTTACAGCTTGTAGTGGTGTAATCCCTATCTGGAAGCTCTTCACAACTTCATTGTGTCATCGTAAAACCAGTTCTGTGAGGGGATGATGCTGAGACCGCTCCAGCGTGGACTGGGTTAAATCAGACTGCAATGTCAGGGGGGGGGGGAGCGTTGCTTGCCCAGGCTGCTGCAGAACCTCCTTACACACTTATAAGCCGCCACTGCAAATCTCCACACAGTCTTGTTTGACTTTAGTTTTTGTATACCTTTTTGTCAGTTTTATTGCAACATGCAAGTGCACAACAGGGGCGTCCTGGGACCTCTGGTAATCAGTAAATGATGTCGTCCAACTCCAGGGTCCCCATCAAACAGCAGAGTGATCTCAGTGCTTTGTCTATGTGGCAGTAATGCTACTGAAGTGACTTTTCTCCAGTTAAAGGAGTATTAGGATAAGGGAATTTTTTTAATTTTTTTTATTTAATTTTTTTTAAACAACTGGTGCCAGAAAGTTATAGAGACTTGTAAATTGCTTCTATTTAAAAAATGGATCAGCTGCTGTATGCTCCACAGGAAGTTGTGTTCAGTGATCCCTCAACTTACAATGGCCTCAACATACAATAGTTTCAACATACAATGGTCTTTTCTGGACCATTGTAACTTGAAACCAGACTCAACATACAATGCTATGGAATCTGCGAAACGTGTTAATGGCTGGAAGAACCAACCAATCAGAATGGGTATTTCACTGGTAAAACCCCTGTATTCCTAAAGTGTATGCACTGACTGGTGTCTGGTAGCGCCCCCTACAGTACAGGGAGGTATTACATGTTCTGTACTCTTTACCTGTATTACTGAAGTGTATGCACTGACTGGTGTCTGGTAGCACCCCCTACAGTACAGGGAGGTATTACATGTTCTGTACTCTTTACCTGTACCAGGGTTAGCTGCTCCTTTGGACAACAGGTGAGGGCGGCTCCATTTTACTATTTTTTACGACCTTGCGTGTTCTGTACAGGACCCTGAAGAAACTTCTGTCCTCTACATAGACCAGTGTTTCCCAAAGAGGGTGCCTCCAGCTGTTTCAAAACTACAACTCCCAGCATGCCCGGACAGCCGAAGGCTGTCCGGGCATGCTGGTAGTTGTAGTTTTGAAACAGCTGGAGACACCCTCTTTGTGAAACACTGAAATCTGCTCCCAGCAGATCTTTCTTACTTTTATATATAAGGATTTGCTTTATCTGTATTAGTTTTCTACTTATTTTTCTTTAATCCTCACTTTTTTTCCTATTTTTGGGTCACATTTTGGGGCTTCAGTACCAATTACCAGGTTTCCATAGAGTTCTGGTCTCCACATACAATGGTTTCAACATACAATGGTCGTCCTGGAACCAATTAATATTGTAACTTGAGGGACCACTGTAGTTCTTTCCAGTCTGACCATAGTCCACAGTGCTCTTTTCTGATACCTCTGTCCATGTCAGTAACTATCCAAAGCAGGAGCAAATCACCATAGCGAATCTCTCCTGCTCTAGACATTTCCTAACACAGACAGACGAGGCAGCAGAGAGCACTGTGGTCAGACTGGAAAGAACTACGCAACTTCCTCTGGAGCATTTTTAATTTTTTTTATAATTTTTTTTTTTTTTTTTTTTTTTTTTTTTTAAATAAAACACTGTAAAAAGGAATAAACATATTTGGTATCAGCACGTCAGTAATTATTAAATAATTACATTTCTAAACCGGAAGGTCAACAACATAAATGCGAAACTATTTCTTTTACCGTATTGTGAAGATTATTGCCCGACAAAATAGCCTTTTTTATTTTGCCCTACATATTTTTTTCTGGTTTCGGAATACATTATATGATAATAAAAAAAAAAAAGTATGCCAATGAAGAGTACAACTTGTCCCACAAAAAACAAGCCCTAATACAACTCTTGCTCACCCAGATATTGACATTATCCTTACATATTTTTTAAATATATTTATATACTTATAACTTAGAGGACTGCTCTTCTTTTTTGTTTATTTATTTTATATTCCCCTTTTTTTCCTGAGAATTGTAATTTGCAGTAACCTCGGTTATAGGAAGGAAGAAAATAAATAGTTATGGGTCTTAGAAGGTGAGGAGCAAGAACACGTGAGCCACAAATCCAAAATATGAGGGGTTGTGAATGGGTTAAAACAAACATTGCTGGGTTCTGACTGCAATCTGTGGGGTTCCGACCATCTTGTATACTGGAAATGGCGTTCCTTCCCCGCCACGGGGTGCGGTGTCTGGACGTTTGTCTTACACTTGTCCTGTCCCGCAGGTGAAGCCGTGTTTGCACGTTGCTTGTCGTCCCTGAAGAGTGAAAGGGTTGTGGCGAGCAAGCAGCTTCAAGGACCAAAACAGGCTCCATTTAAAGGAGACAAGAAGGCGTTCCTGGAGGACATCCGCAAAGTATGTACCAAAGAGCAGAAGCTTATACCCAATGTGTGATTAAATTTTCACTGGAAAATGTTATTTTTTTATTTTATTAAATCAACTGGTGGCAGAAAGTTAAACAGGTTTGTAAATTACTTCTATTTCACAATCTTAACCCTTCCAGTACTTATCAGCTGCTGTATACTACAGAGGAAGTTATTTTATTTTCAAATTTTCATTCTGTCTGAGCACAGTGCTCTCTGCTGACACCTCTGTCCATTTTAGGAACTGTCCAGAGTAGGAGCAAATCCCCATAGCAAACCTCTCCTGCTCTGGACAGTTCCTGACATGGACAGAGGTGTCAGCAGAGAGCACTGTGGTCAGACAGAAAATAAATTTGAAAAGAAAAGAACTTCCTCTGTAGTAATACAGCAGCTGATAAGTACTGGAAGGGTTAAGATTCTGAAATAGAAGTAATTTATAAATCTGCTGGATAAATAGCTGATTTGTGAGGGTCTGACCTCTGGGACCCCCACTAATCATGAGAATGGAGATAATTTGTCTCTAGAGTTAAAAAAAAAAAAAAAAAAAAAACATCAATTTATGTTCTCTATGCCAGTGTTTTCTCAAGCAGGGTGTCTCCAGCTGTTGCAAAACTACAACTTCCAGCATGCCCGGACAGCCAAAGGCTGTCGAGGCATGCTGGGAGTTGTAGTTTTACAACAGCTGGAGACACCCTGCTTGGGAAACATTGCTCTTTGCAGACACAAGAAAAAAAATATATAGGTATATTCATCTCACCACTGTTGAAAATTCCGTGACTGAAGACCAGGTCTGTGTTCGGAGAGCAGGGCAGGCAAACAGCGGGCCGTATCCAGGGCAGAAACTGAGAAAGAGTGGGCAAAAAAACAAGGGCCTCCAGCCCAGCTGCTCCAAAAAAAAAAAAAAAAAGGCTGATTAAAACTTCACTTTTATTCCATCAAAATGAAAAAGGTGAGTCTATCCATAGTGATTATAAAAAGAAACACCAACACGTTTTGAGCCATATGTGGCTCTTAGTCGTGGCCTCGACTAAGAGCCACATATGGTTTGAAACGTGTCGGTGTTTCTTTTTTTATCATCACTGTGGATATCCTCATGTTTTAAATTTTGATGGAATAAGAGTGAAGATTTAATCAGCCCTTTTTTTGTTTTAGAGCAGCTGGAGGCCTTTGTTTTTTGACCACTCTTTCTCAATCTTTCCAGACACTGCACCAGCAGAGAATGTTGGGGGAGTGTAGCACTTGTTTATACCTTTTAGACCCCAAACAGTGGAGAATTTTCACTCAGAAATCCTAAATGCTGAGCTCTGATTGTTCACGTAGGTTGGTAAATCTAGAAAGTTTCTGCACCCTTTATCTATTTTTATGTTTTTGTATTAAAAATGTATAGTGTTACTGTGGATAAGTCTTTAGATCGCAGGAGGTCTGACCGCTGGGGTCCTCCTCAATCTCCTGTAAGGGGCCCCGGTTTTCCTCTGGATCGGCATGTCACACCCCCTCCAAATATCTCTATGGGAGAGCCATTCGGCTATTTTCGGCTATCCCATAGAGATATATGGAGGAAGCGCGGGGGTCGTGACGTGCCACACCCGGGGAGAGCCAGGTATCCATACAGGAGATCGCGGGGAGCCCCAGCGGTTGGACCCCCCCCCACGATCTAAGACTTATCCACAGGATAGGGGATATGTTTATCTTGAATTTTCAGTATGAGACATTTAAGCATTTCCTTATTTTGTTCACTTTATTACAATTATCTGTAAATAAAAATTATTTGAAAGATGCAGTTATTTTTTCTGTTTCCTAAATTTCGAATAATTGTTTGGTTTTTTTTTTTGGTTTTTTTTTTTTGGTTTTTTTTTTTCTTCTTCTTTCCCCCTCTAGGCTTTGTATGCATCCAAGATCATTTCTTACGCACAAGGATTCATCCTGTTTCGTCAAGCAGCAAAGGAGTTTGGTTGGAAGTTAAACTATGGAGGAATTGCAATGATGTGGAGGGGTGGCTGCATCATCCGCAGGTAATGGGGAACCTGAAAAAGAGGTAGAGTAGCGGTCTTCTCACTTCTGACTGTTGTAAAACAGATGCATCCTTAGGCCATGTTTACACTCCTTAAAGGAGTACTGCAGCCTTAGACTACTCATAACTACTCATAACATCAGTTATAACATTAAAAGTTACATTAACTGTCAAACACATCACGTTGTATACAGCATTACCTGTTTAGAATGTATGCTCCAATACATTGGATGTACCAGTCGAAAATTAAAAATCAGAATACAAGAACATCTCAATTTACCTTCACCAGGTCAATTTTCAAATAGATCCATGTCGGGCATAGCCAAACATATAATAGAAAAACATGATGGCATCGTTCCCAGGATAGAAGTTACAGGTCTGAAGAGAGTACATCCTCCTCGTAGAGGAGGGGACTGGTGCAAGTCCCTGTTCAGACGGGAGGCGTTTTGGATCCTGTGCATGGATTCACGCTTCCCGTCCGGACTCAATTATAGACATGATTTGTCATATATATATATTAGTTATTATACATCTCTCATGATGTCAAGTGTGTATAGATATATGTTTACTTATTTATATATACATTTATTTTTGCATTCATGTTCTAACACTAGATTACGGTTGTTACATTTAACGGGACTGTGTTGCATTGTATTCCTCACCTGTGGGTACACACCCATGGGTGTTTCTTCCCCTCCTATGGGATATGACGATATAAAAGGAAGTCATGCTGGGTTTTGTAGTTGCCATGACTAAGACTTAGCGTTAAGTCGAAACGCGTCGGTGCGTTCGGTGTTGTTCTCCCTTACATTGTTTTTATTGCTTGCTCATGCACTGGATTTTAATATGAAGAAATAAACTTGAATGTTTTATCCAGCCTTGGGAGCCGGAACTTCCTTTTCTCCTTCCTGATTAGACTACTCATCCCCTGTGGACATTGTCCTATTGATGTAAATGAGGGTCAAGGCAATCACGTGACTCCTTCTATTTACTTTCATTCTTCATGTAGCTGAGATTTTAACTTTTATTTATTTATTTTAAATTATTTTTTTGGTTTTTCCCTTTTTTTTTTTTTTTCCATTCAGTGTGTTCTTGGGCAAAATCAAAGAAGCCTTTGACCGAAATCCAGATCTTCAAAACCTGCTGCTGGACGATTTCTTTAAAAAAGAGATGCATAATTGTCAGGTGAGGCCTGGGGGTGCAGAATAAGGCTATGCTCACACGGTGGAATATCTGTGCGGAACTCTGCCAGAATATTCCGTACAGACATTCTGCTGCAGCCCCATTGATTGATTCCTGAGCACAGGGCGGAATGGCCGCAACAGTTTCTGCCGCATAAATCCCGATTTCCGGCATCCACAGGAAGAATAGACTTACCTATTCTTTCTGTGGATTCCACTCGGGAACACATTGGCCCTCATTTACTATTGCAAACCTGACACGTTGTGCGCCAGATTCTGTTGGGGGCGTGGTCTACAAAAAGGGGCGTGTCCCCGACATTTTCACAAAAAAACCTCAACATATTTACTAAGGTTTCCACATAAAATGTGGTGGATTTGAGCTGAGGAAAACCCAACAGATCAGAGCATGTGTTTAAAAAAAAAAAAAAAAAAAGTAGGGAAAGTGTAAAATGTAGGGAAACCTTAGTAAATACTGTGGAAAATAAATAAATTGTCGGGAATTAAAACCCACAAAGAAACCTACTCTCCAGTCTTAGTAAATAAGAGCCATTTCCGTCTATGTGACGCCGCATTTTCAAGCGGTCCTAGCGCCCGCCGGATTGTGCAGAATGTCTGCCGGGTGGACATTCTTCACATTTTCGGCCATAGGGGGTGATGCTATGCACCATCTATCTACCCTAACTGGTGGGGGTCGCGTAGCAATGTTCGTAAGCCATATAGAGATGGTGCATGGGCCGTGCCACACCATTCACTTAGGGGGGGACCTATTTAAAGATATTTTTTTTTTTTTTGCTTTTGATGCCCAGGAGCTTTTAATATATGCCCCTAATTACTATGGTTGTTTTAATCTGTTCTCCAGGAGTCCTGGCGCCGGGTGGTGAGCACCGGGGTGCAGCAGGGCATCCCTATGCCATGCTTCACTACAGCACTGTCTTTCTATGATGGCTACAGACATGAAATGTTACCAGCAAACCTAATCCAGGTAAGACTGTCAATCAGTTGTGATCTCTTAAGTCCGTGTTTCCCAGCCAGGGTGTCTCCAGCTGTTGCAAAACTTCAACTCCCAGCATGCCCGGACAGCCGAAGGCTGTCCGGGCATGCTGGGAGTTGTAGTTTTACAACAGTTGGAGTCACTCACGTTGGAAAACACTAATTTAGTTTAATCTGTGGCTGTGATACTACAACTCCCAGCATGCCCTGACATTCTATGGGCCATATTATTAAAAATGTTGTATCTTTTCTTTTTATTTCAGGCCCAGAGAGATTACTTTGGCGCTCACACCTATGAGCTCCTGAGCAAGCCCGGACATTTTGTCCACACTAACTGGACCGGTCACGGGGGCAACGTGTCTTCCTCATCCTACAACGTGTAAAAATGCACTTACCCGGTCTTAGAGCTGTAGAGATTTACCTGGACCCATCGTAGTCCCTGTCCTTATGTGTTGTACATGTGTGCATTTTTTTTTTTTTTCTAATCTCTTTAGTATGAGAATAAATGGTTTTTATATGGTCGCTGTTTGAGTCATTTGTCTTTATCAATGCTGGGGATTGATAACCCATGACCTGCACCCAATGCTAAGCCTATGGGGGAACCAATGATATCATCCCTGTTCATTGTTTATATAAAATAGAGAACTGATCCGGGCTCCTGAATCCTTATATACAGTCTCTGTGTGGTCCTTCTCTTCGTCCGCTACTTAGTCCGGTAAATGAACAGTAAGATTTTCGCAATCTAATAAATTGGCCATCGGTTCGTTTAGTTTTGAAAAAGGTTGTTCCAGTTTCCTTGGTGAATTCTGGTATGAGGTTCTAAGGCCGGGTTCACACCACGTTTTTGCAGTACAGTTCCCGTATACGTGTTTAATTTGAAAACCGTACGGAACCGTATTGAAAACCGTATGCATTGCCTCTCCATTGAAAACCGTATGGCAAACGATGCATCAGGTTGTGTCCATTTTGCATCTTGTACGGTTTTGTCAGGTTTTTATTTTTTTATTTTTTTTCCCCCGTACCCAAAACTGCAGCCTACGGCTGGGTTCACACCATGTTTTTGCAATACAGTTTATCAGGTTTTTGATCAAAAACCGGATTCCTCAAAACCTGACTAAACTGTATCAAAATGTGTGTACAAAGTTTTATCTGTATACGGTTTGAAAAATGATGTCAGGTTGCATCCGTTTTTTAAGCAAAAAAAGTATACGTTTTGAACTTTTCACTCCATTATGAAGAAAGTTTCACTTGTTTCATTGAAATTCCAAGAAAAAAAATTGTGCAAAGTCAAAAACCGTATGGTGAAAACTGGATGGAACCGTACGTACATACAGGTCTGTACGGTTCCCATTGACTCCCATGTTAAAAAAAAAATAAATACGAATACGGTTTTCACCCGGACCAAAAGGGGCGTGTAAGGTTCACAAAACAATCCGATTTAACATTTCAACCCTACAGATTTTTTTTAATAACAACTGCAAAATGTAGGGAAATTGACAATTATATTTTTCAATAGTCTTTCCATTTCTTGTGTGTGTGTGTGTGTGTGTGTTTTTTAATTTATTTTTTAATATTTTTTAACTTTACCATTATTTTGCGCATAAGTTGTTATTGCTATCACTTTGGGCAAGGAATTGGAAGAAAAAAAAAAGTTACATTATTTTTTTTATTATTTATGCCATTCATCTTACATCAGATCACTGGTATAATACATTTTAGTAGTAGTGCGGTGTATTGTGCCTGTCGGCATAAGAGTATATTTCTTACATGTAGCTTTCACAATTTGACCACAGCATTTAATTTAAAGGCGATATCTCATCTAGGAAAAATATGAACCCATTAGCCACATGCCAAGAATATAAAATAACATAGGGGACTCACCTGCCGCCGCTCCCTTGGTGTCCCGGAATCTCGCTTCGCTCCTCTGCGGCCATCTTCTTCCTGGTCTGGCTGTGGTCAGCGCGTCGCGAAGCTGGTCAGTAAATCATCTGATGCAGCAATGTCTTGCCTCAGCCGGTGATAGATTGAGCAACAGTGTGATGCCTTGCACCCCGCAACCAATGCCGTGGCTTAATGCATTACACTGCCACTCAGCCTATCGCCGGCTAAGGCAGGACATTGCTGTGGCCGGCGATTAGTTGCCCAGCTTCATGGCGCGCTGACCACGGCCAGACCAGATAGAAAAAGCTAGCTGTAGGAGGGCAGTGTAAGGGTTAAATCTAGTGACTGCTGCAACAAGTATCACTGATAGGGAGACAGGATTAGCCAGAGATGGAAAGAGCTGTTACTCAAGAGTACAAACTGTAATAAACTCTCCTCATAGAATTACCTTCCTGATCACACACTGTAACAAACCCTCTTCATGAAATTACCTTATTAGGCTGGGTTCACACTACGTTTTGTACTTACGGTTCCCGTATACGGCTGGGAGGAGGGGTGGGCGGGGCTTAATCGCGGCACCCGCACTCAGCCGTATAGGGGAAACATATTTAATGCATGTCTATGAGCCGACCGGAGTGAACTGCAGCCTCCGGTCGGCTGTGTTTTCGGCAGTATGCTGTTTCCCTACCGCAGGCAAACGTGGTCGACCACAGCATTTAATTTAAAGGCGATATCTCATCTAGGAAAAATATAAACCCATTAGCCAGATGCCAAGAATATAAAATAACATAGGGGACTCATTAAATACGGTTCCCCCTATACGGCTGAGTGCGGGCGCCGCGATTAAGCCCCGCCCCCCCCTCCTCCCAGCCGTACACGGGAACCGTAAGTACAAAACGTAGTGTGAACCCAGCCTTACTGGGCTGACACTGAGGAGCAGAGATCTCCACACAAAACATCAGTGACTGAAAACATGACCTCCGCTCCAGACTAGCCCCACCTCCTCCACAGGTCCTTCAGCCACCATCTCTCCTATCTTGCAAAGCTAAGCTCTGCCCCAAAATGTTACTGGTCAGTGGATGATGACATCATCACAGGTCCTACACCTCCAGCATCCAACAGGCCGGATCGGAGGAGGAGTCGCTCTCTTTATCTCTCTGCCTCAGCCAGAATTCTGCCATTGCACCTTTACTAGCTAGAGACGGTCATCTCTCTCATGTCACATGCACTTTACTAGGACTGGTATTTACCTTGATTTGACCTACTAGCCATTAGGATAGTTGGATAGGTGCATGTCAGTTTGTATGCTCCTATTTGGATAGGTGCATGTCAGTGTGTATGCTCATAATTGGATAGTGTGGAATTGATTTCATCTTGATGTTATTACCTTTTGTGAACATTTTGTACTAACTGCATCATATATTTGTTGTTATATATATGTTACTCTCTATTCAGCATTTTTTGTGGCAGGATTGTCCTCTCCCTGAAGAGTGGGTCATTTACCCAGCATGGGGTGGATGTAGTAGGGTTACATTCCTCCACCCAGAATGTAGTTTTTTTTTGTTTTTTTTTTTTAACTGTTTTTAAATGTCTGTATATTCTCTTCTCTTTTGTATATTGAAATAAAGATGTTTTTTGTATGGCACATGAGACTGATGAACCCCTTCCTGACCCATGACATACATGTACGTCATGGGTCGGCACCAGCAACGGCCGGGACCTGTGGCTAATAGCACGCGGCAGTGATCACGGTGCCACGCGCTATTAACCCTTTAGACGCGGCGTTCAAAGTTGAACGCTGCGTCTAAAGTGAAAGTAAACTAATGCCGGTTAGCTCAGGGAGCTGTTTGGGATCGCCGCAGCAAAGTCGCTGCATCCTAAACAGCTTACAGGACAGCTGGAGGATCCCTACCTGCCTCCTCGCTGTCTGATCGCCGAATGACTGCTCAGTGCCTGAGATCCAGGCATGAGCAGCCAAGCGGCAGAATCATTGATCACTGGTTTCCTATGAGAAACCAGTGATCAGTATAAGAGATCAGTGTGTGCAGTGTTATAGGTCCCTATGGGAGCTATAACACTGCAAAAAGAAACAAAAAAGTGAATAAAGATCATTTAACCCTTTCCCTAATAAAGGTTTGAATCACCCCCCCCCCCCCTTTTCCCATTTAAAAAAAAAAAAAAAACTGTGTAAATAAAAATAAACATATGTGGTATCGCCGCATGCGGAAATGTCCGATTTATAAAAAATATATAGTTAATTAAACCGCATGGTCAATGCTGTACGCGCCAAAAAATTCCAAAGACCAAAATAGCATCTTTTTGGTCACTTTTTATATCATGAAAAAATGAATAAAAAGCTATCAAAAAGTCTGATCATTACAAAAATGGTACCGCTAAAAACTTCAGATCACGACGCAAAAAATGACCCCTCATACCGCCCCATACATAGTAAAATAAAAAAGTTATAGGGGTTAGAAGATAAGAATTTTAAACGTATACATTTTCCTGCATGTAGTTATGAATTTTTCCAGAAGTCCGACAAAATCAAACCTATATAAGTAGGGGATCATTTTAACCGTATGGACCTACAGAATAAAGAGAAGGTGTATATTTTAAGTGAAAAATGTACTGCGTAGAAACGGAAGCCCCGAAAAGTTACAAAATGGTGTTTTTTCTTCAATTTTGTCTCACAATGATTTTTCTGTTTCGCTGTAGATTTTTGGGTAAAATGACTGATGTCATTACAAAGTAGAATTGGTGGCGCAAAAAATAAGCAATCATATGGATTTTTAGGTGCAAAATGGAAAGAGTTATGTTTTTTTAAAGGTAAGGAGGAAAAAAAATAAGTGCAAAAAAGGAAAAACCCTGGGTCATGAAGGGGTTAAATAATGTATTGGTGTGCAGCACCATATACCGTATTTTTCACCGTATAAGACGCACTTTTTCTTCCCCAAAACTGGAGGGGAAAAGTTGGTGCGTCTTATACGGCAAATACACATTAAAACCCTGTCCTATCGCGGCGGTCCCTGCGGCCATCAACGGCCGGGACCCGCGGCTAATACAGGACATCACCGATCTCGGTGATGCCCTGTATTAACCCTTCATTCACGGCGATCAAAGCTGACCGCCGCGTCTGCGGCGTCCCGAACAGCTTACAGGACACGGGGAGGGACCTTACCTGCCTCCTCGGTGTCTGCTCCGTGCCGGGATCCCCTGCATGGCCGGCACTCTCCGTCGTCGCGCACGCCGTCCCGTCATCCAATAGGAGCGGCGTGCGTAGCGACGTGATGGCGGAGAGTGAGAATACCACAGCAGAGACGTTCCGGAGCGACGGGGACACCCCGGGGACGCGGCAACAGCGATGGAGGGCGACCTCCAGGGCAGCGGTGAGGAGCGGTGATGGTCCGGAGTGGCGGGGACACGTGAGTATTACCTCCTATACCAGTGGTCTTCAACCTGCGGACCTCCAGATGTTGCAAAACTACAACTGCCAGCATGCTGGAGGCACAATTTTGCAACAGCTGGAGGCACCCAGGTTGGGAAACACTGCAATAGGGGGAGATTTACTAACTGCCGTGTTTTGGTAAACCGCATGTAACTAAAGCTCTACAACTGTCAGCTGCTCCTGTGCAAATCACTAATTTAGGCCTCAAATGCGCATGGCGCTCTCACTTCTGATCCCTGTCGCATTTGCCTGGCAACAATTTAGGGCCACATAGGGGGTATTTCTATACTCAGTAGAAATTGCTTTACAATTTAGTGGGGCTTTTTCCCCCTTTACTCCTTCTAAAAATGAAAACTTTTGGGTTACACCAGCATGTTAGTGTAAAAAATTTTTTTAAATTTTTTTTTTTATACTTACATGCTAGTGTAGCCCCCATTTGTTTCATTTTTCCGAGGGGGTAAAAGGGGGAAAAGACCCCAAAATTTATAACATAACTTTTCCAGCATATGGAAATAACCCATATGTGGATGTAAAGTGCTTTGCGGGTGCATGGCAGGGGTCAGGAGTGAGGGAGCACCATGTACATTAGAGGCCTAAATTGGGGATTTGTACTGCAATGGCTGATAGTTGCAGAGGTTTAGACATAAAAACTAAAATAAAATAACCTACAAGTGACCCCATTTTGAAAACTACACCCCTCAAGGAATGCAACAAGGGGTGCAGTGAGCATTTGGACCCTATAGGTGTCTGACAGATCTTATGAACAATCAGCCATGAAAATAAACAATGTAATTTTTTACACTAACTTGTTGGTGTACCCCTACATTTTTCATTTTCACAAAGGATAAATGGGTAAAAAGACCCCCAAAAGTTGTAACACAGCTTTTCTCGAGTATGGAAATACCCCATATGTAAAGTGATCACACTGCAGACCTCATAAGGGAGTGGGCAGCCTTTTTGGAGAGAGGATTTGGCTGGAATGGAGGTCGGGAGCATGGTGTGTTTGCAAAGCCCCATTGTGCCAGGACAGTGGAAACCCCCCACATTTAACCACATTTTGGAAACTAAACCCCTCAAAGAATGCAAGAAAGGGTACAGTGAGCATTTAGACCCCAAAGGTGATTCCAATATTTTTGGAACAGTAGGCTCTGAAAATAAAAAATATATATTTTTCAGCGCACTGTTCAAAACATCTTGGAATTACTGTTGGGGTGTAAATGATCACTGCACCCCTTGTTACGTTCCTTGAGGGGTGCAGTTTCCAAATTAGTATCACATGTGGGGGGTTCTACTGTTCTGGCACCATGGGGGCTTTGTAATCGCACATGGCCCCCGATTTCAATTCCAGCCAAATTCTCTTTCCAAAAGCCCAATTGTTCTCTTTCTTTTCTGAGCCCTGTAGTGCGCCAGCAAAGCACTTTACACCCACATATGGGGTATTTCCATACTCAGAAGAAATGGGGTTAAACATTTGGGGGGGCATTTTCTGCTATTACCTCTTGAAAAAAATGAAAAAATGAAGTGAAAAACAGCATTTTAGTGAAAACTTTTTTTTTTCATTTACACATTTGACTTTAACGAAAAGTCGTCAAACACCTGTGGGGTGTTAAGGCTCCCTGTACCCTTGTTGCGTTCCTTGAAGGGTAAAGTTTCCAAAATAGTTGCCATGTGGTTTTTTTTTTCTGCTGTTCTGTTCTGGCACCATAGGGGCTTCCTAAATGTGACATGCCCCCAAAAAACTCACTCTCCAAAATCCCATTGTCGCTCCTTCCCTTCTGAGCCCTCTAGTAGTGCACCCACAGAGTACTTTACGTTCACATATGAGGTTTTTCCGTACTCGAGAGAAACTGGGTTACACATTGGGGGGGGGGTGGGTGGCGCTTTTTCTCCTTTTACCCCTTGTAAAAATTCAAAAACCGGGTCTACAAGAACATGCGAGTGTAAAAAATGAAGAATTTTCTCCTTCACTTTGCTGCTATTCCTGTGAAACACCTGTGGTGCCTTGGGCGGGTGTATGGCAGTTGGGGTGTTGCTATGCGGTATATCAAGGGTGTAATTAACTCTTGTCAGTCGTGACGCCAGGGTGAGGGTTAATACTGTGATGCTTGGCCTATCGCCACCCTTCCCAAGAGCGATAGGGAGTTGAAGAATAAATGCAATGCCAACAACCAGAAGCTTTGAGGAAAACTGTCGGAAACTTTACTGAGTATTTTCTGCAACAAGGATAATAGGAACAGTCCATATAACAGAGTCTATGTACAGCTTGAGCAAGCGAAGATTGACATGTGGATGGGACTTTGTAAGTTCTTTTAGCTTAGGAGGATTGGTAAGCATAGATCCGCTGGATTTAGGGCTTTGTTTAGGTCCAGTGATCCTGCTAGCATTAGCGGGGAAGTTGTAAGAACTCACTGTTTAGTTTCAGTCCGAGGCCGGCAGGCTTTGGCCCAGTAGTTGTCGTTGTAAGTTGCGCAGATCTTGACTCTTCAACGATCCGGAACAGAAGAGAGAGACTATTGGCTGCAGCTCACTTATATGGGCAGGGGCTGGCCGTTTTAGGATTGGTCCAGACCATCTGTCAATCAACTTCACAAAGTGTTATGGGTAATCACATGACCCATGAACCTCCAAAGGTCCTTTTACCTAGAGTACTAACCCAAGTCACATGACCTAAGGCCCTGCGACGCTATGAAGGTGTAAGCATACATATTATATACAGCATTTACATGTAATTTAACAGAATATTAACTATCTGAAAGGTGACTAGGGGATGACTAGGGAAGCGGACCCCCACAGTTCCTAGGAACTCTGACTTTGGGGACCCCCAACCAGTATGCAATACGGTACCGGGACAACACACACCTAAAGGGTTAACACACTTTCTGAATGTCATTTTGAATACTTTGAGGGGTGCAGTTTATATAATGGGGTCACTTATAGGGTATTTCTAATATGAAGGCCCTTAAAATCCACTTCAGAACTGAACTGGTCCCTGAAAAATTCCGATTTTGAAAATTTAGTGAATAATTGGAATCTTATCCCCTATCCTTTGGATAGGGGATAAGATGTGTAAGCACCGGAGAACCCCTTTAAAAACTGGGGCAAACAGGTATGCAATGATTTATGCTTCTGCAGCATTTTTCCCATTTTACCCCCAAAAAAGCGTAATAAAATAATTAATACACATATTTGGTATCGCCGAGTGCGTAAAAGTCTGAACTATTAAAATATATTGTTAATCATCCCGTACGGTGAACGGCGTAAACGTAAAAAAAAAATAAAAAATTATAAAAAATGTTATAAAAAGTAAAACCTAGGCAAAAGTGGTACTGGTAAAAACTACAGATCATGGCGCAAAAAATGAGCCCTCATACCGCCCCATATACGGAAAAATTAGAAAGTTATAGGTGGTCAAAATAGGGCAATTTCAAACATACAAATTTTGTTAAAATGGTTTGAGTTTTTTTTTAAGCGGTACAATTATAGAAAAGAACATAATCATGGGTATCATTTTAATCGTATTGACCCACAAAATCAAGAAAACATGTCATTTTTACCGGAAAATGTACAGCGTGAAAAAAAAATTTCCAAAATTTGCTAAATTGCGGTTTTCTTTTCAATTTTCCCACATAAATAATATTTGTTTGGTTGCGCCGTCCATTTTATGGTAAAATAAGTGATATCAATACAAAGTACAATTGGTGACGCAAAAAAAAAGTCCTCATATGGGTCTGTGGATGGAAATATAAGAGAGTTATGATTTTTAGAAGGCAAGGAGGAAAAAACGAAAATGAAAAAATTAAATTGGTCTGGTCCTTAAGGGGTTAAAGGAACTCTGCAGCGAAAAAACGTATCCCCTATCCACAGGATCTGCAATCGGCCCCAACGTCACGCTCCATGTATCTCTATACGAGAGGCGGGGGTGCAGTGTTCGTGCCTCCCCATAGCGCTGTATGGAGGGGGCGCACAGCGCGGCAATGCCGGGGCCCCGTTTGGGAGATCGCGGGGGTCCCAGTGGTTGGATCCCCCGCGATCAGACACTTATACCCTCTTCTGTGGATAGGGGATATGTTTTTTTTCGCTGCAGATGTCCTTTAAAGGGGTACTCCGGTGGAAAACATTTATTTATTTATTTTATATCAACTGGTGCCAGAAAGTTAATCGTAAATTACTTCTATTAAAAAAAATCTTAATCCTTCCTGTACTTATTAGCTGCTGAATACTACAGAGGAAATTATTTTCTTTTTGGAACACAGAGCTCTCTGCTGACATCACAAGCACAGTGCTCTCTGCTGACAACATGACCACAGTGCCTTTGGCTGTCCGGGAATGCTGGGAGTTGTAGTTTTGCAACAGCTGGAGGCACCTTGGCTGGGAAACACAGGTTGTGTCACTAGATTAAACAATCAGAACATGCTAGTTCTACAGAATACTAACTGATCTCTAATTATGAATACTGTAAGGCGAATTACAAAAAATACTTATATATTCTAGTAGAAAAAAAAAACCTCAAACAGCTAAAAGAGCTATAGAAAGCGCTATATAGACTACAGCGCTCTCACTTCGCGTTTCAGTTTGGCCTCACTTCGCTTCCCGTAGTTGTAGTTTTGACTCTTGGCGGTAAATGTGCAGATAGTCTGTCACGGCAGAGGCGTTATGGCGGAGGATGACGAGCAGAGGCTGTCTCACACCCAGGTAATGACCTACAGGACTTTGTTTACCGGCGTATTTAGAGATATTACCGAGTTAACGGCGCACGCTCACACACCGGGCTGCTTATTGTTACAGCCAGTAATACATTTCAGCGTAGTATGTATGCTCAGGAATTGTGCGCTCCCGCCATCTAGCGGCTGTTTGGTATATATCTTCAGTGTCGGAGTTTGTATTGGTCACAGCGCCACCTGCTGGTTTGTTATGTTATGGCGGCTCAGCTTTGTCGTTGTTGACGTCACCATTGTCTGATGAGGTCATTGTGAGTCGTCAGAGGAGGAAATATCTCCTTATTGCTAGAGTTTACTTCAGAAAGGGCAGGATGGGAGTTCTACTCCACAGGAGTAGACAAGTAGTTAAAGGAAATCTGTCATCAGCGTCACCTGAACTATCTGTGGTCCTGACAGGTTAGTGCAGGTGACACTGGTGACAGATTTTCTTTAAAAACATTCAGTGTTAACCCCTTACTCCCTGTCCATACGTATCTCTGACACAATTGAATAAGTGCCACACAGTTTTCGGACCTGTGGATGGAGGATCAATTTCATATCATATTTACAATTGGTCACTAGGGTTACCACTAAATCCTAATTTTACCATCCACCCAAAAATTCTAAAACTTAAATGAGTACTCTCATAAAAAAATGTTTTTAAATTAAATACATTATGTAAAAAGAAAAATGCTTGTCGGATATTTTATTAAAAAAAATAAAAAAAATAATAATGTTTTAAATTTTTTTTTTTACATTTGAAAACCTGGCCACTAGGTGTCTCCCTATATGGCTCAGGATTACTTCCCCCCCCCCCCCCCCCCCCCGATGTTGATTACATTCGGACCAATGCTGGCCGGGCATATATTTAAATTTCGTGCGCGTGAGCCCTGTGCTCGCGAAATTTACATATCCCCGCCCCCCCTGCAACTCCCTCTCCTCATTCATTGCATCGCGAGAGCTTCAGGAGAGAGAGGAGACGGGCAGAAGCGAGCCCCGGCCAGGCTTCAGATGACGTTGCGCCTGCCGGGGCCGCCCACTTCCAGCCCTCACCAACTCTGAGCTCCTGCAGCTGTGCAAAAAAAGGTAATTTTTATGGGGATTTGGGGGAAAACAAAGACAGGGATAGATGTTGTTAGTGTCAGGGACAGATGGGGAGGGGGAAAAGGGAAATTTAATTTAGTGATAGCTACTCTTTAAAGGGGTACTCCGCCCCTAGACATCTTATCCCCTATCCAAAGGATAGGGGATAAGATGTCAGATCGCCACGGTCCCGCTGCTGGGGACCCCCGGGATCGCCACTGCGGCCCGCCCCCTTAATGCAAGTCTATTGCAGGGGGTGTGACGACCGCCACGCCCCCTCCCATAGACTTGTATTGAGGGGGGCGGGCCGTGATTTCACGATGCTCCGGCCCCTGTATTGCCCGTCATTACATGCAGAGCGAACTCGCTCTGTGCAATAATGATAGCGAGGTGCTGCAGCAGCGATCCCGGGGCTCCCCAGCAGCGGGACCGCGGCGATCTGACATCTCATCCCCTATCCTTTGGATAGGGGATAAGATGTCTAGGGGCGGAGTACCCCTTTAAGTTTTAATGCCTCATTTTAGATTAAAAATATATCCACCATTTCACTCACAAAATCTACTAGGTAACTACAAGATCTGTGCTTGCTCTGTATTAACGTGATTAGGAGCGTTGTGGCTGCAGTCCTCTTACTACCTATTAATTTCTTAGAGTGTTTGTGGAATGTGTTAAAATCACTGACGCAATTTCCCGTCCGACGTTTCGCCACATCAATGGCTTTGTCAAGGACTAGGGGCTAATGGTGTCCAAACCCGCCTGTCCTGGGTTTTTATAACCTCCTATTAGTGATGTCACAACTGGCTTAACCCAATATCCTTCACGGAGATCGTTATTATTTATTTCATTGGTTAGGTTTTGATTGACAGCTAAAGTCTCCAGACAACCGCTGTCATCTCGACCAATCCTGAAGGACACAGGCCACTTAGTCCTTGAGGACACTGCTAAATTCCACATTTGCATTTTAGTTTTTTTTTCCTCCTTGCTTTTTAAGAGCCATAACTCTTTTATTTTCCATCCACAGACCCATATGAGGCTTGTTTATTGCGTGACCAATTGTACTTTGTAATGACATCTTATATTTTACCATAAAATTTACAGCAAAACTAAAAAATCTATATTTGTGTGGGGAAATAGAAATGAAAACTACAACTTTTTATTTTTTTTATTTTATGCAGTGCACATCACAGTAAAACAACCATGTTATCTTTATTTTGTGGTTGAATACAATTAAAGAAAATCTGTCACCAGTGTCATGTGCACTAACCTGTCGGTACCCACAGATACTGACACTAATGACAACGGTACTCGCCTTGTCCCGTTTTGTGGCGAGGGTCTCCGGTAATCCTGTCCATTAGCTCCAGCTCCGGGCACCTGGCTTGGAGCATGGGCAGAGCTTAATGACATCACCGCTGTCATAAGAATTGTGGTGATGACATAAGAATTGTGAGAAAACCGTCACACACAGGTACAGACACTATATTATGAACTAAACTAACTTTCCAGCCCCTGTAGCATAGTCACATAAAAAAAATTCATGGAATACCCCTTTTAACCCCTTAAGGACTCAGCCCATTTTGGCCTTAAGGACTCAGACAATTTAATTTTTAC